>NW_026705893.1:300000-379667 GCF_029867415.1 Vicia villosa | reverse complement strand
GGAGAACGTGTCGAAAGTGGCATTCAAAATGGAAAAATTCAAATAGGTTCCTCCTCTGGTACTACAAAAAGGCCCATCAGCGGGAGAAGTGAGGTCAATGCAACACAAATTCAGAAAAGTCGCAAAAGTGAGCAGCATCAATCTGTAGGGGCAGTTCTGATCTCCGCATCTGCACCTCAAAAAGATCAACAGCCAAAATATACGCATCGACCAGATGCACCAAGAAAAAATTTCACCAGAATCAACATGTCAATCTCTCAGGCATTGCAGCACTTGCTAAAAGCAGATCTGATCACATTAAAAGGTCCTCCAAAGAATGTCAACACTTCCTCTCCGAATTATCGCCCTGATGCAACATGTGCCTATCACTCAAACTTTCCAGGACATGACGCAGATCACTGCTGGGCCTTGAAAAATAAAATACAAGATATGATAGATGTTGGGGAAATTGAGTTCGATCCTCCAGAAACTCCAAATGTCATCACCGCACCTATGCCAAAGCATGACAAAACTGTTAACGCTATCCTGGACACTATTTACATCTATGATGTGAACAAATTATCAACTCCACTCTGCGAAGTCAAAGGAAAGCTAATCCGAGCTGGTTACTTCCCAGGATGTGACCCCGACTGCTTTTACTGCTCCTGCCTGCCCAATGGTTGTGAAAATCTGAGGATGGGAATTCAAAAATGGATGGATCGCCGTATCATTATGTTTGAGAGGCTCCCTTCTATGGACGTGTTGTGCAAAGTCTTTACAAACGGGATGAGAATGGAGGATGCCTCAGTGATCTCCAGCTTACCATTCAAAATCTCTGCCAAGGCTCCATTCAAAATTTCTGCTACACTCAAAGTGGCATCAGTAGTCATTACTAGTCCAACTCCATTTCCATACTCCTCAGACAAAGCTGTCCCATGGGGATACGACACTAATGTTTATGTCCATGGAGTTAAGCAGGGTACCTCGACTGAAGAGGCCGCAAAGTTAACTACTCCAACTGTGGGTAATATTGTGGGTACCAGCAAGATCACGAGAAGTGGAAGAATCTTTTCACCAGAAATTTCTCCAAATGTTGCTGCTGGTCCAGTCCGAGTCCCAGTTCCTAATCAAGATAACAGCGCTCGAGGCAAAGAGCCACAAGTTGAACAAGTTCAAACCCCGGTGGAGATCACTGCTGAGGATCCATCAAAGCAAGAAATGGAGGAAATATTGAAAATCATCTGCAAGAGTGATTACAATATTGTTGAGCAACTGGGGCACACCGCTTCAAAAATCTCAATGCTATCCCTGCTAAAATATTCAGAAGCTCATGCCAAAGCTCTGATGAAGTTCCTTAAAGCTGCGCATGTGCCTCAAGAGATCTCAGTCGACCAATTTGAGAATTGTGTTGCCAATCTAACCGTGAACAATGGTCTCGGTTTCTCTGATGTGGAGAGAACTTTTGAGATGGCAGTCACTTCTTCCTTTTGGTAGTCGCAACATTGTGTCGTTCAGGAATTTATTGACTTCTCTTTTTTCATTTTTTTTGATGTCCCTAACTTTTGCCCGAACTGTCTATTTTGAGCTTACAGTCAGCGGGATGCCTTGATTTTTGCCTAAGTCATCTTTTGATTTTTGACTTAGCAGGCTTTTCTTTGTACATATGTTTTTTTTTCTTTTTTGAAAGATATTGACTGCCTCGCTTAATGATTGATGAACCATCGTTGGCTTTTGATTGACATCTCCAACACTCCTTTGATGTGCGCAGATGAACGTTTGTGATTGAAACCTTTGTTGAAAGGTGTACTGAATGATTCTCTTAAAATAGAATGCACAGCCAAATTAAACTGAGAACTACCCTGCCCCAGGTTATGATCAAGGGTTTTAATTAGTACAAGAAAGAACTTCTATTTCTTAGGCTCAAAGGGGTTGACGAGGGATTAACATCCTTATATCTCCACTGTTTAGGAATTGAACCAATGCCTGTACATCGTCAGCATAGTCCGCTCAAAAGCATACTGTATGAGGTTGCGGTATCGTTTTCGTCATCCTCCCTTAAAAGGTATACAACTTTAGCAGGGGTTGAGTATTATAAAACATATGCAAAGTAAAGATGCAGTTTAGATGAGTGGTAGCGAAATAATTTATTCAAGACAAACATATGCAATGTACTGATGATGATTATTAAGACAGATAATGTCTATCATAAGACGAATGTTTAAACAAACAGAAAAGAAATATGCAAATGAAAGTAAATCTAATGATCCAAAAGTTCGTCCGTCTAGACATCAATCAATCTTGTCATGACTAGGAATAGGAGCAGTGATCACCACGGGGGTTTCAGGAGGGTTGGATTTGATTTCTCCTTCATTGATCAGATCTTGAATCTTATTCTTTAAAGTCTAGCAATTGTTTGTGTAATGTCCAAGAATGTTGGAAAGGCACGCGCACCTCGCATTGGGATGATAGTCAGGAATGTAGGTGTTAGAATTCGTTGGCTCGGTTGCCCCGAGCGTCTAGATCATATGAGTGAATTGATTGTTGTGACTCAGTTGTCGTGATTTCATTATCGTGACTCAGTTGTCATGATTCCATTATCGTGACTCAGTTGTCGTGATTCCATTATCGTGACGCAGTTGTCGTGACTCAGTTGTCGTGATTCCATTATCGTGACTCAGTTGTCATGATTCCATTATCGTGACTCAGTTGTCGTGATTCCATTATCGTGACGCAGTTGTCGTGACTCAGTTGTCGTGACTTCATTGTCGTGGTCTTTTCTGATTTGAGTATCATGATTAAATCTTTAATGGCACGCTTCAACGGTCTACCATCCTTTACACCATAACCAGGATTGTTCGAATAATAAGCGCATCTCGCATTGTAATTGTACCCCAAGAATAGGAGTGCCTTTAATTCTTCTTGCCCCTTGGTAGGTTAAAGATCATCTCTTGGAATTGGTTGTTCTGTGCTTGGAGATTTTTGACTGATTGTTCAAGGTCCATGATGCTGAAATAAACAGCGAGGGAGGATGAGAGACCTATTGTAAGAAACCTGTTATGCGATGTTATGAATGCAAATGCAATATTTTCAAGGATCTTTAGGAATTTAGTTAGCAACTTTAGAAAATGATTTGGTTGCGTCTTTGTTTGAAGAACTCTGATTTTTGTCTTTGAACGTCCTTCTTCGAGAAATCAAGCTCACCATACCGAGTGGGTCATAGCCTCTAATTCGGGAACTTCTGAATCTGAAGGTACATGGCTAGAGGAAAATAAATCCTCTTGCCCCTTGATAGGTATGAGTCTCTGAGTTGGAAGGCATGTGGCTAGAAGAAAATGAATCCTCTTGCCCCTAGATAGGAATTCAGTCCTTGATAAAAGTACCTGAAATTGCACGCCCTAAATTCCTAAGATCCTTGAAAGGGTTAGTTAATTATGTTATGCTTATGATGTCATGATGTCATGATGTTATGCGAATGCAATTCATTAGGTATAGTGAAATAGTAAGGGTAAATAAGTCTTTTAACAAAACCTGCAAGGAAACAAAGGTTAGTATCAAACGCAAACAAGTCACACAAGTCACACAGTTTTGCCTTATGGTTAGGCTTGCACGTGGTCCAAAGGTATGTACCCTCCCCCTGAAGTTTAGTTGGTTCAAACCTGTCCTATATAAAGATCGGGTTCTAGGGAGCTCATATCATTGACCTTTCTCGAAGGCGCTTATCTCAGTTCGGCAATCGAATCACCAACCGAAAAGGTCCTGAAAGTCCAGTCCATATGAGTGTAGCTTCGAGTATCAACCAACTTCAGTCGGAACCAAAGCCAGCCATCTCGCTACTTTCTAAAAGGCCAAAGTCAAGTTCGACTAAGGTTCTAAGGGCGAATTAGTGCTTAATGACACCACGCGGCAGCCAAGCATTTCCTCAGGTCGGATCCCAAGGAACACCAGGACAAACCAATGTGTCACACTAACGATGGCCATCAGATCAACCACATCAGTATACGCTGTGCAGTCTCATTGATCTCATGCCATTTACCTAAGGTACTCAGATCCGGGTTAGGATCTTTCACACAACAAAATACCCAAAACAGCCCTGCAAAAATAAAGCAAACAAAGCAAACAATAGAAAACATTTAAGTGATTCCTAAACTTTAAGGTAACCCCTCTTTTATCGAATTTAGTCCCCAGCAGAGTCGCCAGTTCTGTAATACGGTGAACTGACTTTATTAATCGAAAAATGTCGCGGTTAAGCAAGAGTCGCCACCGACTTTTATTTTATCCAAATTAATTAGAAAGGCTAAAAGAACAGAAAAAGACCTTTTAAAAAGATTTTGAGTTCGGGGGGTAATTTATGCAAAGGGAAGGTGTAAGGCACCCTTTACATCCATGGTTTTCCATGGGCTCTTAATTGCTTTGCTCGTTTTGAAAAGAAATATAGAAGAAGAAGAAAAGTGGACTTTAGCTCGTAAATGAGCGTAGCCATTTTTGAAGAATTACGAGAAAGAATATAGAAAAGGTTTTAGAGCAAGACAAAGCAATTAGGGGCAATTACCTTATAGTTTGAAAATCAGTTCTTTTAGCCTTTCAGGGTGAAAGGGTCTATCCTTGCCATAAGAGGGCAGGAAGCCTTTCATTTGGAGGTAGAAGGGTCATCGCATTGTCGTTCGCCACAAGACTGACCCATGCCATAGAGAGACAGGTAGTCTAAGGGAAGGACCAGAATAGCCTTTTCGTAGGCAACCAGAGGATACCTCAGCCTTTTTCGTAGGCAACTTCCGAGGGTCGATGTCATATTAGTGAATCGAAGGCAGCATCATTAGGGACTTATGACCTTTATTTGTATCGAGGCCACATGGCTGAGGTATCCTCGTATTCGAGGGACATGGCTATTCTGCAAAAAACACAAGGCAACAGGCAACAAGGCAACGGGCAGCAAAGAGGTTACCCCAAAAGTGTGCGTTGGTGCAACAGCGGAGGAAAGGGAGATTGAAACCAGCGGGATAATAATACTATAGGTCTAACACGCAATAACATAAACAATAATAATGGGGGAAGGGAAATTGTAACCAGCGGAGGAAAGGGATATTGAAACCAGCGGGATAATAATACTATAGGTCTAACTCAAGTAATAATTAAGATCAGGGTTTAGGGTTACCGACTATTCGAAGCTTTGGCAATTGGCAAACCCTGAAAAGGTGGGAAAAAATAGAAACAAGAATAGGGTGAGTGCATTATTAATTCAGTAACAGGTATGGTTAACCCTAATCAAAAATATAAAGATAAAAGAAAAGAAAGTTGTATAAATAACTTAGCTTCGATTGATGAAGGTTGATAGTCGGAGGTTGCCTTGAGCATTGACTCGGATCCTCGGAGAATTGACAGAAGAATAAAATACAGTGAGTGTATGGCTAATTCAACGACAATTAAGGCTAACTCTAATTTGATGGAAGAAACAAAATAAAATAGAATGAATATTTACAATAAATATGAAATAGGACTTAACTTTTGATTGGCATGGCGCATGGCTGAAGGATTCTGGTTAACCCTGCGATCTTGTGTGGTTCCCCTGTGAAAGTGCATGGTAGAGATGCAGCTCTTGGACGTTAGATCTGAATTATTGAAGATCTCGTGGCGAGAGAGTGAGGATGAATTTGCGACTATCCACGAGAATAGATGAACAACTCATACGTACCTCGCAATAAACAAGAAAAAGTTAGTATATTTTTATAAAATAATACTATATAATTAAAATAATATGAATAGTAAAAAATTGACAAGAGATAACAAATGCTATAACCAAGATTAGTTTTAAAATTCTAATAACTAAACTAATTATCAAAAACTACATGGTTTATATAAATGTTTTTTTTATTTATTTTTATTTTGGGATATCTTGTTCAGTTACAAAATTAATGTATAAAAGCTAATAATGGTAAAGTATTTAGATGCAGTGTCGAGACCACTTCCGTCTCGTTGTAAACTACGCCCACGTGAATTCTTTAAAGGATTACAACCAGTACACAACACTATTACACTCTAAATCATATACTCCCTCCGTCTCATAATAAGTGTCCCATTTGAGTAATACGCGGTTTTTAAGAAAATGATTGGATGTGTTGGTTTTAGTAAAAAAGTTAATGTCATTTACTAGAATACCCCTATTAATAGTAGTTGAAAAACGTGAAAGTTAATAAATAGGGGTATAATAGTGGAAAAATAATAATGATTGATGCATTGGAATTGTAAATGGACAATTAATTTGAGACAAGAAAAAACTACAAATGGGACACTTATTATGAGACGGAGGGAGTACCATTGATAAATGACTAACCACATTAAAAAAACTAAGTAGAATATTATATAATGGTTAACATCATCAAAAAACCATATCATATGACATGCAGAGTTATATATACAAAGAAGGATTGAATCTTCACCATGTAAAATAAGGTGTGCGTGTGTGTGGTCTAGCGGTGAATCGCTTGGGTCTTGAGGGTGTGCTCCTCTCAAGGTCTCAGGTTCGAAACCCGCTAGGTCCAAATTGCTTATTAAAAAAAAAAAATGTAAAATAAGCAACTTTCGTTTTGACTTTTCCACCCTTGTCGTGGATGCTGTTGCGTTCGTGTTGATGATGTTCCGAGGTCGGTTTGATTTGATGGTGATGGCGAATAATAGCGTTGTTGTGTTGTTGTGAATCGATTGTCTGGATCTGCTGAAACTCGACGACGACGATTTCGCGGTGATGCTACTGAAACGAATGGTTCTGATTCCGTCGATTTCAAGTTGTGATCCATTATGAGTTTGAAGGCTTTTGCGCTGCGATCTTCAATCTTGTGCAGGTTCTGTTTGTGTTGCGAATGGGAGGGAGGGCCTCGTGAAGAGTCTGAGGTGAATTCAGACATGGTTCAAAATCGGATCTCCAACATTGATGCTTCCGTTTTTTTTTTGCAGTTGTTCCACCTTTATTTTATCTGTTATGAAAACAAAAGAGAGCAAATTGTTGTTGTTATAGTAAATATATGATATTGGACACGGTGGGTTTTGGATCGGAAGGGAGTTTGTGTTGGTTGTTAGTTCCGATTGTGAGTCGCGATTGTGAGGCTGCTTGTTGTTGTGCGATGATGACGCTGAGCGTTGATGACGATGGTGTGCACGTCGCCGCTAGCGGATCGGCTTGTTATCACTGTGGATCTGTTCGAATTAGTAATGTTGATGAAGTATTGATGCAGCGGTTTTACACTTCTCTGTTTTTCATTCCGCTTTTCTCTGAGGTTCTTTGTTGTTAGTAAATTGGATGGGTGATATTTGTTGCTATGGCTATGGACATGGCTCTGTGTAATCCAGGATTCATGTTGTTTGTAATAGTTGAATTGGTTCTAATTTTCCTTTGAAGTATGATTACGACGCTTCCATAGCTTGATGGTTTTTTGATAATAAAGGTTGGATTTGAAACTGTGGAGAATTTGACTTATAGTGAAGTGGTCAGGGTTGTTGTATCGTGATAGTGATGATTGATGGTAGTATTATGTGATAAAATTAGTATGGTTCATGTGAAAACAATGAAAGCTCTGCGTCTCGGTCTAAAGCTGGAGAAGATGCATATGGTTCATGTTATGTGATATGTTCTTGGTCTCAGTGTGAAAACCGTGGGACAATGTGAGTGAGTGGGAAGTTCTACACGTGAAAGAAGACAAACAATATGGAATAGGTTATGAACAGATGACTCCTCGTGTAGAAAAAAGATGGCAGGGGTTTTGTATGTGAATATTGTGTGGAATTTTGTGAAAGGGTTTTTGGATGTGTGAAGTTCAGAAAATAGGGTTAATTGTTGGTCTATTTATAACAAAAACTTTAGGTTTTTTCTAATGTCCTATTTGGGCTTTGGGTAATGGACCTTGAAAATTCTTCTGGCATTTGCACCTCACCTAAAAAAAGTAAATATAACAAAACTAGATAATATGAGTTAGTAATACTATCTTTTTAACATTCAATTCAAATTGAATTAAATTAAATTTTAAAAAGATTAGTAAAATAGGCATAAATCATTATTAATTGAGTAAAAATGCGCATGATGAACACATATACTTTTTGAATGAATGCAAAGATATGTTAATGTCTTAACGGAAAGATGCACATGAATGTAAAGTTTCAGTCAGTAAAAGTAAAATCAAGAGGGCAAATTTTGGGGTATGACATGGTGAAATACTCCGCTCCTCCGAGCTCACAAATTGCTATGGAGGACATTGTCCCAACTGGATGGGATGAACAGTACGATGACAATTTCGCTTTTGAAGAAGCCAGGGAAATACCAAATAACGAGGGTTGCTTTCTGTCAGCATACACTCCTCATCAGGATGCACAAGTCTCTATTCAAAACATCATCCCGACTGCATGGGACGACCTTATCGAGCACCTTGCTCAGCCAACAGAGATATCTCAGCCTGGGCTCTCGTATCCAGCAGAGTATATCCCTTATCCCGAAGGATCACCGGCTCATTTTCCCACTAATGAAATCAATGTTGTGGAAGATGAAGAAGACAACTGCAACTGGAACAGCTGGATACTCCCTGCTCACAACAGTGGATTGAACAACTGGAAAGCTGAGGATGTGATCTCCTTTGACCAGGAGTAAATGCCATTTCCTGTTTTCTTTGTGTATATTGTGCAAAGATAAAAATGGTTCCTGAACAATCGAACCATGAGCTTGAAAGCCGTGTGCCTTAGCACACTGGTCCTTCTATAAGGGCTTATCATATCATGATCATGTGCATTCAATAAAATCATGGGACGCTTGCATATTTAAATTTTGTGATCCTTTTTCTTTCTTTCTTCGCTTTCAAATAGCTATGTTTTTTCTTCACACACACTCACATAACTAACATGCAGATTCACATACACTCTGGATCCAGTCAACAATGATTCTGCTATTGCCCGTCATGACTTTGAAAGTTCGATCTACCAAACTGAGGACGAAAGTGAGGAAGATTGTGAAGTGCCAAGAGAACTTGCAAGGCTGCTAGAACAAGAAGACAAGGCCATACAGCCTCACGATGAGCCAATTGAGGTCATCAACTTGGGCAGCAACGAAGAAAAGAAAGAAGTCAAAATAGGGGCTGATTTAGAACACAGCATCAAGCAAAGACTGATTCAAATGCTGCGAGACTACGTCGAGATATTCGCCTGGTCCTATGAAGATATGCCAGGCCTTGACACGGACATTGTAGTTCTTCGCCTGCCAATCAAAGAAGGCAGCATTCCAGTCAAACAGAAACTACGACGGAGTAGGTCTGATATGTCAAAAAAGATCAAAGACGAGGTTGAAAAACAGTTCAATGCCGGATTCCTAAAAGTTGTAAGTTATCCTCCTTGGATAGCTAACATCGTGCCTGTACCTAAAAAAGACGGGAAAGTCAGAATGTGCGTGGACTACAGAGATCTGAACCGGGCAAGCCCCAAAGATGATTTCCCTTTACCACACATCGATGTACTGACTGACAATACCGCACAATGCAAGGTATTCTCCTTTATGGACGGATTCTCAGGGTACAATCAAATCAAGATGGCACATGGAAAAAACAACCTTCACAACACCCTGGGGAACCTTTTGTTACAAAGTAATGCCCTTTGGTTTGAAAAACGCAGGAGCAACCTATCAACGTGCAATGGTAGCGCTATTTCATGATATGATTCATCAAGAAATAGAGGTGTATGTCGATGACATGATTGCAAAATCCAACACCGAAGAAGAACATTTGGGTCATTTACACAAGTTGTTTGACAGACTCAAGAAATACAAGTTGCGACTGAACCCAAATAAGTGTACCTTTGGAGTAAGATCCGGCAAACTCTTAGGTTTCATCGTCAGCAGCAAAGGTATTGAGGTTGATCCCGCCAAGGTTAAAGCCATTCAAGAAATGCCTATACCTCGTACCGAGAAACAAGTCAGAGGATTCTTGGGACGTCTAAATTACATCGCCCGATTTATTGCCCACATGACTACTACTTGTGTGCCGATCTTCAAACTGTTGAAGAAAGATCAAGTGGAAAGGTGGAATGACAAATGTCAGTTAGCCTTTGACAAAATCAAATAATATCTCCAAAAACCTCCAATCTTGTTGCCACCTGTGGAAGGCAGACCTCTGATAATGTACCTAACGGTGTTAGAAGACTCAATGGGGTGTGTACTAGGACAACATGACGAATCCGGCCGAAAGGAGCACGCAATCTACTATCTTAGCAAAAAGCTTGCCGATTGTGAAACAAGATACTCACTACTCGAAAAAACTTGTTGTGCCTTAGCTTGGGCGGCTCGCCGACTAAGACAGTACATGCTAAATCACACCACTTTCCTAATCTCCAAGATGGATCCCATCAAATACGTGTTCGAAAAACCTGCTCTCTCTGGAAGAATAGTGTGGACCGTCCTTTCGGGCCATACCCCTCCGTGGGTGGGATACGTGAACTGACTCTTTTTTGTCGATCGGACGCTTTCGCGTCACTTTTGAAAAAGTTTACAGAGTCGCCACCGACCTTTTATTTTATCCAATGAAGGAAAGGTTTATAAAAGAAACAGAAAAAAGACCTTTGAGAGATTCTGGGTAAGGGGGTAGGTTATACAAAGGGAAGGTGTTAGCACCCTTTGTATCCATGGTTATCCATGGGCTCTTTAGTTTGCTTAGCTCATTTGCTTTACTTTTCAATTAATTCGGAATGCTTTACCTGTGTTTTTGAAATACCTTTGCAAATAGAATTTGTAATGATCCTTGTGCGGATATATACAAATGCTTGTTTATCTTTCGAAAGATGTTTTGAAAAGATCGTTAATTTTGTAATGATCCGTGTTTGGATGTATACAAAATATTGTCTTTTGGAAAATTCGTTTTAAAAAAACAACAGTGTATGAGAATTTTGTTTGTTTTGATTTTGAGCAAGCAAACTAGGAGGTCTACCCTGAGTTGTAAGGTCTTTATCCTTGTTCCCTTTAAAAATCTATCCTATCATCGGATATAAACAAAAGGTTCGATTTTGTACTCGAAACAGTAGAGATGTAACTTTGATTTTGAAAAGAGTGAAAAGGGATTACCCTAGGAGGTGCAAATGTGATTGTGATTGAATTCAGATATTTTATCTTTGGAGTTAGTGATCTAACGATTCAGTTTTATCTTTGACATACACGCAGTTTATAGGTGTGCTGGAAATTAAAATGCGGAAATGTAAAGTGCGGAAAGTAAATCTACGCTATTACATCGATTGTGCGGGAAATGTAAACTAGCCTATTTACATGAATTTGACATCCTATACATTTATCTAGGAATTTTAAATTGCAAGAAATAAAAGGCATATTTTTTTGGATTTTTATGATTTATTTTAAATATAATTAATGCATGATTAATTAATTTTAAAATAAAGAAAAGATGAAAAAATGATCAAACTTAGAAAATAAGTTTAGAATATGTACAAAATGTTTGTTAATTGATTTTAGAACAAAACTAATTTTTTTGGAATTTTTGAAATTGTTTTTGGATTTTTTAAGTTAATTAAAACATAATTATATAAATAATTACACAAATAATTAAGACTTAATGATAAAATTATCCTAAATATGTACAAAATTAGTTTATGATATATAAACAATATTTAACACAAAGAACAATTTTTTTATGATTTTTTGACTAATTAAAATAATTAATAAGCAAATATATAAATACATACTAATTAATTATGAAAAATATTGAAATTTTGAAGAAAAATAAAATATTTTTATTTCAGAAAATAATATATTATTTTAGAAGTTTAAAATATTTTTTGGGGAATTTTTTGAATTTTTAAACTATTTTTAATTAATTTATCAAAGAAATTAAAATAAAATAGAAAATAAAAAAGGATACTTATTCAGTGTGGAAGTTGACTGAGGGAGCATGGTGTAGCTGCGTGTGTGAGGCGTTGGATTGGAGATTGAATTGATCCAAGGGTTCAGATCTGAGGTCACATGAAGCACATGATTAAAGCAAGGCATGGGATTAGTGGGAGACCAAAGTCAGACTGGTCCCCACCCTCGCCTGCATGGACCAATGGAAACAGAGGAGAGAAGGTTGAAAAGTTGACTGACGAACCACGCTCGGACGCGTGGTCGTCTTCAACCTCCGTCCCATGCACTTTTTCAGACAGATAGCGGGGGTTTTTAACCCCCTCTATTTCACGATACAAAAACGTTATTTTCGGTAGCTTCCCAAACCTGCAAGAACACACGTTAGCAACATATGAAAACAACCCAGATCCACTAAACATGATGCCCTGAATCCAAATATGTCATTAGTTTCGTGGTTTGATGCTCATAGCTATAGGTTCGAAGATGTTAAAGTATGAACACTCATAAGCTTATGTTAATGGCATATGGCTATCCTCACGTGGGAGTTGGCATGTTAAGGCCCAGATCATTTGCATAGGACCTTATGAGCATGATAGGATGGTTGGTTAGCATTGAAATCAGTTGCATATACAAAAACGAAAATAAAATTCATATGTACATGAAGAGTATTATATGCTTTATACGACTCTCATGGGCCTGTGTTTAAAGTTCAATCTTACTCTATTATCTTTGAGAAGATGATTAGAATGCTTGGTTTGTATTAATATTGATTGGAAAATTGATTTTGAAAATTACAAAGTATGGAGATTTTTTTGAGAATTTTGAGAGGTTTGTGGCTATTCTCTTGCTATCTCTTCGTGTCCTCTTGTTGTGGAGGTATGCTACTCCTTTTATAGCCCAAAGGCTGCTTGGAAGTGAAGCAAGAAACTTGGTTGCCTTTGTTGAAAGTTTTGGTTCTTTAATAATAAAAAACTTTGAATTTTTGACCAAGCCTTGACTACATTCAATGCTCTTGCCTTGGGCATCAATCTTCTGCAGAAAATTGAAGACTTTGGAGGTGAGTCATGCTTGGAGATCAAGCCACCAATTATCCATGCAATTTTCCTTTAATTTTAATCTTAAAATAAGATAAAATTATGTCAAAAATGGATAATATAGATGTGGGTTTTGTATTGGTCGTGGGAGGCCCATAATATCATGGCAAAGATGTTTGGACCATAAAAACTTGGCATCTTTTGGAAAAAAAACATTTTTGAGCAATGTTGATTTCATGCATTTTCCCAAAATTTAGCCAACTTCAACAAGGTGTAAATCCTTCAATTTTTGTCATATGAAGGAGATCTTGCACTTTTTGGAAACCTCAAAGAGTCCTCTAACCAATGTCTTTGGTTTCATGTCAAAATGATTTTTGGTTCTCCTTGTGTGTCCTTTTGAAAAAAGTGTCTTTTTGTTGACTTTGAAAATGACCTGTAATGTCTTTGGCCATATTTTTCAAATGGTGAATGCAATGACCATGGGATCAATTGCATTTGAAAGATAATTGAATTTCCTTCAAAATGAGCTTTGGTTGGCATTTTTTGGATGTAGGATGAGAGAGTTATGATCAGTCAAAGTTGAGTTGACTTTTCAGGCAAAAACCCTAATTTTGAATCTTAGGGTTTTGTTGATTTTTGATCTTTCCTTGATGAATTGTGATCATCCAATGATCAAATGTTGAATCCTTTGACAAAATATGGACTTTGGCAAAAAATTTCATTTTTGACTGTCAGTTGACTTTTTTGGTCAAACGGGTCGTCTGTTGACTGTTTGAGCTGCTGACGGTGCGTCTGAGTGAATTGAAGTTTGAAAATTTGTATGATGGTACTTTGAGATGTATGGATGTATATGAAATCCATTTGAGCTCTCAAAACTTGTTGCTCCTGTTAAAACAAGAAAAACCCTGATTAGGGACTGTCTGTATAGGAGGCAGTTAAGCGTACCTGATTTTTGTGCAGTGTTGAGTTTCTGCTAATCATGTGATATTCAGAAGACTTCTAACACAAAAATCTTGGAAATTTGAATTGTGAATGATTGATTTGATTGATTGTACAAATCACTGTGAATTGTACTGTCTGCAGTTTGTCTGTCAACTGACTGTTCGTGTACTGAAGCAGCAGTTAAAGTGAAAAATCAACCGTCAAAGTTAATTTTCTTTTTTTTTTTTTTTTTGTTGTTATTTTTGTTTTTGTTTGGTGTGAAGCATGAAAATTTATTTACATGACTTGTTAGAAAACAGAAACATAATAAATAACTGATATTTACGGTATGCGGGCAAAATTACCGATAATAACCTGAAAATTGTTAAATGCACAGAAATAGAAATATTTGACTGGCAGAAACACACAAAATATTATCTTAGTAATTAAGCAATATTATGACAAATAGTACAACATTTAATACTGACAGTATAAATATTACATACTATTGAACAGTACGACGAATAGACGGTACGTTTAAGAAAATAAGAAACACGGCAAACTTTAGAAATGACGGTTGATGAACCATGCTATGATCAATAACATGTAGAGGATTGGGAATGCAACCATTGCAGGTCCACACTTCTCAGGACTGTGTAGGCAGAAGAAAGTCATGATCACCGTAGCAATGGTGATGACTGTAAGAAACAGTGTCTCTATCCATTTTGCCATTCTTGCTAGGAAAGAAGAAAGAAAATGGATGATGAAGTAGAAATTTGAAAGATGATTTAGAATTTGATGTGAGATTTGTGGGAAGAATGAGAGGTATTTATAGAATGGAAAGATGATAGAGACGTTGGGGAATGATGTGATTCCGTACAAAAGGAAATTTGAGTGGTAGTGAGATTTGAAAGAAAGTGTAAGGTATTGTTGGGAAAAGAGAGATGGATAGAATAAAGTTGAGATTTGAATTTGAAAGGATAGATTTGAAAAGATTTTGAAAATAATGGAATATAGCACAAAAGTTAGTGGGAAAACAAAAACAATTGTTACCAGTACAGTGTGAGTTTCCTGCTTTTGCGCCTGCAAAAAGATTTAACCCTGCATGAACTGTGTTAGTACTATTTATCTGTAAAATAAATAAATAGTATTTGTGAAGTAAAGAACAGTATTTGGCGTTTGCGTAAGAATAAATTCCACTGTAAGCCAAGTTACTGTGTAAGAAAAATTCTGAAAACCAAGTTCTTCATATGTCAGGATATTTTGAAAAAATCCATGTTTATATGAGACTCTTAATTTTCATATTGAAACTTTCCTGAAAAAAGAAGTGGGCAAATTTTGGGGTATAACAAATAGCGAGATGGCAAATGATCTTAACAGAATATGACATTCAATACACTTCACAAAAAGCAATCAAAGGAAGTGTGGTAGCTGATCATCTGGCTCATCAAGCAGTGGATGATTATCAAGCATTGAACTTTGACTTCCCAGACGAAGACATTATGCTAGTCAATGACTACAAACAACCAGGACCAGAAGAAGGACCCGAGCCAGGATCCCGGTGGACTATGGTTTTTGACGGAGCTTCTAATGCACTTGGCAATGGCATCGGAGCTGTGATCATTTCCCCCGCAGGAGGTCATACACCATTCACTGCCAGGTTATGCTTCAATTGCACTAACAATATAGCCGAATACGAAGCATGTATTCTGGGTCTTAAAGTTGCAATCGATCTAAGAATCAAATTCCTGGAAGTCTACGGAGACTCGGCCTTGGTAATTTACCAAGTCAAAGGGGAATGGGACACGAAGCACCCAAATCTAATTCCTTACAAAGAATATGTGCTGAGTTTGATTCCTTACTTCGAAGAAATCACTTTCGAACACATCCCACGCGAGGAAAATCAACTAGCTGATGCTTTAGCTACCATGTCATCCATGTTCAAAGTCAGGTGGGACAACGAGGCGCCTATGATCACCATTTACAGGCAAGATGAACCATCCTATTGCAATGAGATCAATACCGAGGGAACAGAAGAAAAACCATGGTTCCATGAAGTAAAAAGATATCTCGAAGCTCAGGAGTACCCTGAAGGGGCATCCATTAACGACAGAAAGTTTCTAAGGAGATTTGCTGCCAAATTCTTTCTAAGCAATGGAACCCTATACAAACGCAACCATGACTCAACTTTACTTCACTGTGTAAACAAGAAGGAAGCAGAACAGATCATGGAAGAAATACACAATGGTGCCTTCGGTACTCATTCCAGTGGACATACAATGGCTAAAAAGATCCTGAGAGCAGGTTATTACTGGTCTACCATGGAAACAGACTGCCATCATCACTCCCGAACATGTCACAAATGCCAGATATACGCTGACAAAGTACATGTACCTCCAGTTCCATTAAGCGTCCTGACGGCTCCTTGGCCTTTTGCAATGTGGGGTATTGATATGATTGGAGAAATCAAACCTACTGCCTCCAACGGACATCGCTTTATCCTGGTCGCTATTGACTACTTCACAAAGTGGGTAGAAGCAGCTTCATTTGCTTCTGTTACCAAGAATGTGGTGGCCCGGTTCATCAAATACAATCTCATTTGTCGGTACGGCATCCCTGAACGGATTATCACGGACAATGGCACAAATCTAAACAACAGAATGATTACTGAACTCTGCACACAGTTCAAGATCAAACATCATAATTCTTCTCCATATCGACCAAAGATGAACGGCACGGTGGAAGCTGCCAACAAGAACATCAAGAAAATCATACAAAAAATGACAGTAACCTACAAAGACTGGCATGAGATGTTACCTTTTGCTCTTCATGGTTATCGCACATCTGCGCGTACTTCAACAGGGGCAACTCCATTCTCCTTAGTCTATGTTATGGAGGCAGTTCTTCCAATTGAAATTCAGATTCCTTCCCTAAGGATTATGAAAGAAGCCAATCTAGACGAAGACGATTGGATTCAAACACGGTTGGACCAGATAAACTTGATTGATGAGAAAAGGCTGGCAGCTATTTGTCATGGTCAGCTATACCAAAAGCGTATGATCAAAGCCTTCAACAAAAAAGTCAAAAGTCAAGCATACCAAACTGGTGGCTTGGTTGTCAAACGCATCGTCTTACCACAAGGTGATCCCAGAGGCAAATGGACTCCCACCTACGAGGGACCATTCATAATCAAGAAAATATTCTCCGGCGGAGCCATGTTGCTTACCATCATGGATGGCGAGGATTTCCCACACCCTGTGAATGCTGACATAGTCAAAAAGTACTTCGCTTAAAAAGAAAAAAAACAAATCGCTAAGTTGAAAACCTGAAAGGGCAACTTAGGCCAAAAATGAGCGTCTCGGTGGATTGAAAACCCGAAAGGGCGGTCCAGGCAAAAATTAGAGACTAAACGAATACTATCCCGGTAGGCTGAAAACCTGAAAGGGCAGCCTAGGCAAAAGTTAGGGAATGAAGCATACAACTATGTTCCGTTCAACTGCCTACTCACCATCAAGATTCAACACCTCAAAGACACCGATCAGTCCAATCACTTTCTTCCAACAAGTGAGGGATGAGATGCTCGAAGACAGATTGGCAATAGCAGAATTGAAACTTGACTGGATTATTTTCACATAGCTATTTATCTTCATAAATATTTTCCAAAGCTTTCTGACAATTTCCTACTTCTAGGATTGTTGTCTCCCTGTGCGAATCAGCCTATCATGGCTCTTTTTCAAAAATCAATGCAGCTTAGGCTCAAAATCACTATTTTCACTTTTTCTGTTTTAAATACATAAACATCCCAATGATAATTTTGAATGAACATGTGCATTTGAATATGATTGATGTTTACCAGGAAAAACAGGAATAGCATTCAGGAAATGTCCCAATTATCTGGACATCATTCCATCAGAAGAAAATCCCCAAGAGAAACACATTTCTCAGCAAATTCCTCAAAAAGATTTTCTCTTCAAAAGAAGTCTTATCCCCCAGCAGGGTTGTTCCAGATTACTATCTTTAGAAGGTGTGATCCCCGCACCCGGACTTGGTCAGATAGTGCATCAGAGGATTATACATCTCCCTCATTCCCATTTGAAAGGGCATCAGAACTTCCAGCTACCTTTCATTCCCAAGTGATAGTCAAAGATCCTTCAACAGAGTACCGTGGTTCTCAAAGAATTTCCCCAGCCGAGGGTACTCAAACAAGACAAAAGATCATCAACAATCACAATATAGTCATATCCAGATGACTGACGGAAATTTATTTTCCCAAATAGAAGCTTGACATCACATTCATACATTCATGCATTCATACATTCATACATCATACATCATACATTCATACATTCATACATTCATACATCATACATCATACATCATGCATCATGCGCATATTCATACACAACATAACATGCCTATTTCTCCTTTAGCTCACATTACATGCATCATAAACATTGCATATCGCTAACTTGATTTTTTCAGGTAGACAGATATCTTCAACAAAGATATTCTCAATCACGTGCAGTATTCACCTGAGTTCCATGAACGATTCTCTCAGATATAATCAAGCCGAAGATTCATTCTGATCACTTATCAACTCAAAAACAAACATCACAGATCTAACATTGTTGATACCTCAGACGGTTCCAGAATGATCTAACATCGCAGATCTAAAGTTGATACCTCAGACGGTTCCAGAACGATCTAACATCACAGATCTAAGTTGATACCTCAGACGGTTCCAGAACGATCTAACATTGCAGATCTAACATTGTTGATACCTCAGACGGTTCCAGAACGATCTAACATCGCAGATCTAAATTTGATACCTCAGACGGTTCCAGAACGATCTAACATCACAGATCTAAGTTGATACCTTAGACGGTTCCAGAACGATCTAACATTACAGATCTAACATTGTTGATACCTCGGACGGTTCCAGAACGATCTAACATCGCAGATCTAAAGTTGATACCTCAGACGGTTCCAGAACGATCTAACATCACAGATCTAAGTTGATACCTCAGACGGTTCCAGAACGATCTAACATTGCAGATCTAAAGTTGATACCTCAGACGGTTCCAAAACGATCTAACGTTGCAGATCTAAAGTTGATACCTCAGACGGTTCCAGAACGATCTAACATCGAAGGTCTAAAGTCGATACCTCAGACGGTTCAAGAATGATCTAACACCAAAGATCTAAAGCTGATACCTCAAACGGTTCTACAATGATCAACTTTCGAAATCTAAAGCAGGAAAAACTTTGGACAAGTTCCGTAGCAATCATCCTCCTAGACTTAAAGCGGTAACCTTGGACGGTTCTGAAACAGTCAACACAAAGACTTTCAAATCCTTCATCAAGATATAATCAATGGATTCATTCTGATGAACAAACCCTCAACCCATTTACCAGGTGGCATCTGAAAGCCCATCTCAGGTAATGTTCCAATCTGCCAACAACATTTCGCAGACGACATTCAAATGCAACTTCCAACATCTCTTCTGATCAAGGTAAGTGCAAATTTTCAGGGCATCTAAATATTCAATCATCTTCTACCTTCAGATTTCAGACAATCTCTTCAGGTTTAAGAAGATTGAATAGGGGCAACTGTTATACCCCAAAATTTGCCCGCATCTTTTTTCAAGAAAACTCCAATCTGAAAATTAAGAGTCTCATATAATCATGGATTTTTTTCAACAAATATCCTGACATATGAAATACTTAGTTTTTAGAATTTTTTCTTATACAGTAATTTGGCTTGCAGTTGAATTTATTCTTACGCAAACGCCAAATACTGTTTATTACTTCACACATGCTATTTATTTATTTACAGATAAATAGTACTGACACAATTGGTACAGAGTTAAATCTTTTTGCAGGCGCAGAATCAGGAAACTCAGACTGTACTGGTAATAAGTAGATTATTATTATCTTTTGTTTCCCACTAATTTTTGTACTATATTCCATTATTTTCAAAAATCTTTTCAAATCTATTTTTCAAAAATCAAATCCTGACTTTATTCTCTACATCTCTCTTTTTCCCAACACTATCTACACTTTCTTTCAAATCTTACTTCCACTCAAATTTTCCTTTTGTACGGAATCACATCATTCCCCAACGTCTCTATCCTTCTTTCCACTCTATAAATACCTCTCATTTTTTCATAAAAATCTCACATCAAATTCTAATTCATCTCTCAAATTTCTACTTCATAATCCATCCTTTCTTCTTCCCCGACAAAATGGCGAAGCGGTGGGAAACGTGTTTTCTTATGGTCATCACCATTGCTACGGTGATCATGTCTTTCTTCTGTCTGCATAGCCCGGAACACTGTGGACCTGGGATGCTTATGCTCCCAATCATCTACATGTTACTATTTGTAGCATGGGTTATCAATCGTCATTCTTAAAATTTGCCGTATTTCTTATTTCTTAAATGTACCGTTTATTTGTACTGTTCAATATAGTATGTAATATTTGTACTGTCAGTATTAAATGTTGTACTATCTGTCATAATATTGCTTAATTACTCAGATAATATTTTATGTGTTTTCTGCCAGTCAAATATTCATTTTTCTGTGCATTAAATGATTTTCAGGGTTATTATCGGTAATTTTGCCCGCGTACAGTAAATATTAGTTATTTATTATGTCTGTGTTTTTTTAACAAGTCATGTAAATAAACTTTCATTGTTCACATAAAACAAAAACAAAAACAACAAAAAAGAAAATTAACTTTGACTGTTGATTTTTCACTCTAACTGCTACGTCAATATCTGAACAGTCAGTTGACAACCAAACTGCTGGCAGTACAATTCTCAGTGTTTTGTACCATCAATCAAATCAATCTTTCACAATTCAAAATTCCAAGATTTTTGTTCTAGAAGTCTTCTGAATATCACGCGATTAGCAGAGACTCAACACTGCACAAAAATCAGGTACGCTTAACTGTCTCCTACACAAACAGTCCCTGACTAGGGTTTTCTTGTTTTTACAGGAGAAACAAGCTTTTGAGACCTCAAATGGATTTCATGCACATCCATATATCTCAAAGTACCATCATACAAGTTTTCAAACTTCAATTCACTCAGACGCACCGTCAGCAGCTCAAACAGTCAACAGACGACCCGTTTGACAAAAAAAGTCAACAGACAGTCAAAAATGAAATTTTTTGTCAAAGTCCATATTTTGTCAAAGTATTCATCATTTGATCATTGGATGATCATAATTCATCAAGGAAAGATCAAAAATCAACAAAACCCTAAGATTCAAAATTAGGGTTTTTGCCTGAAAAGTCAACTCAACTTTGACTGGTCATAACTCTCTCATCCTTCATCCAAAAAATTCAAACCAAAGCTCATTTTGAAGGAAATTCAATTATCTTTCAAATGCAATTGATCCCATGGCCATTGCATTCACCATTTGAAAAATATGACCAAAGACATTACAGGTCATTTTCAAAGTCAACAAAAAGACACTTTTTTCAAAAGGACACACAAGGAGCATCAAAAATCATTTTGACATGAGACAAAAGGCATTGGTTAGAGGACTCTTTGAGGTTTCCAAAAAGTGCAAGATCTCCTTCATATGACAAAAATTGAGGGATTTACACCTTGTTGAAGTTGGCTAAATTTTGGGAAAATGCATGAAATCAACATTGCTCAAAAATGTATTTTTTCCAAATGGGGCCAAGTTTTCATGGTTCAAACATCATTTCCATAATATTATGGGCCTCCCAAGACCAAGACAAGGCCCACACCTTTTTTTTATCCATTTTTTGCTTAATTTTATCTTATTTTAAGATTAAATTAAAATAAAAATGAATGGATAATGGGTAGCTTACAATCCAAGCATGACTCACCCAAGGAATCTCTGATTTTCTGCAGAGAATTGAAGAGCAAGGCAAGAGCATTGAAGAGAAGAAGACTTGGTCAATAATTCAAAGGTTTTTAATATAATAAAATCAAGAATTCCACAAAGGCAACTAGATGCTTCTTGGCTTCAATTCTAAGCACAACATAGTCTATATAAAGGCTATAACACTTCACAATCAAAAGGGACAGAAATCAGAGCCATTCTTATGCTTGTACCATGCTTGTAACCACTTAAACTTTTCAAAGAAATTTCAAATTCGAATTTTTAATTTCAGTCAATTTCAATACAAACTAAGCATTCAAACATCATCTCTGAGCTTCACTGAAACTATTCCAATCAATTGCAAGTCTTAAACCTCACTGAATCGAGCTACACAGGTCACGATTTGCTCAAACTAAAACTAACTTGTATCTCATAACACAAGCATATCTAGCACGATGTAGACATATATTTGAACTTGGTGTGGTGTGTAGATCATTTCTGGAACTTTAATTGAGTTTTAGACGCTTACACACGAAGTTACCATTCTAGGGTTCATAATCTCAAAATTAGGGCTTTCTGAAATAGGCAAAATTAGAGGATCTAAGTGGTACCATTGAGTTCGTATGGATCAGACGAGTTGAATGGATAGGTCGCGCCAAATTTATTTTTAGGTTTACCCCTATTCGTTATTTTGCAGGTCTGAAGCTCATCAATTACAGCGCTCTTTTCATAAAAGCGCTGTAACAGGTCCTAGCGAGAGGTTGAAGATGATGAGGTGTCCCTACCTCATTGGACAGCCAGCGCGCGCGTTCTTTTGAATTTTCCACTAATCCAGTGCTTTGCAGGTGTATTGATGGCCATGTGTCTCAATATCTGAGCCTTCAGATTCACTTTCCAGCTCATCCAACGCACCTGACACGCCAGTCCATACCATGGACTCTCCAATCAACCACATCTGATTAGTATCCTTTTATTTTCTATTTTATTTTAATTTTCTTTGCAAAATTAATTAAAAATAGTTTTAAAAATCCAAAAAATACACAAAAAATATTTTTAGACTTCTAAAATAATATATTATATTCTGAAATAAAAATATTTTATTTTTCTTCAAAATTTCAATATTTTTCATAATTAATTAGTATATATTTATACATTTGCTTTTTAATTATTCTAACCAATCAAAAAATCATTAAAAAATTGTTCTTTATATAAAATATTGTTTATATATTATAAACTAATTTTGTACATATTTTGAATAATTTTCTCTTTGAGTTTTAATTATTTGTATAATTATGTATTAATTAGCTTAATCCATTTCAAATCAATTTCAAAAATTCCAAAAAAATTAGTTTTGTTTTAAAATTAATTGACAAATATTTTGTACATATTTTAAACTTAATTCCTAGGTTTAAATCTATTTTCATCTTTTTTCTTTATTTTAATTTAATTAATTATGCATTAATTATAATTAAAATCAATCATAAAAAATCCAAAAACATGCCTTTTATTTTTCTTGCAATTTAAATTCCTAGATAAATGTATAGGATGTCAAATTCATGTAAATAGGCTAGTTTACATTTCCTGCACAATCGATGTAATAGCGTAGATTTACTTTCCGCACTTTACATTTCCGCATTTTAATTTCCAGCAAATATAAACTGCGTGTATGTCAAAGATAAAATTGAACCATTAGATCACTAACTCCAAAAGATAAAATATCTGAATTCAAACACAAATCACATTTGCACCTCTTAAGGTAATCCCTTCACATTCTTTTCAAAATCAAAGTCAAAATTCCACTATTTTGAGTACAAAATCGAACCTTTTGTTTATATCCGGTGAAAGGATAGATTTTTAAAGGAAATAAGGATAAAGACCTTACAACTCAGGGTAGACCTCCTAGTTTGCTTGCTCAAATCAAAACAAACAAAATTCTCATACACTGTTGTTTTTCAAAACAAAACTTTCCAAAAAGACAATACTTTGTATACATCCAAACACGGATCATTACAAAGTTAACGTTCTTTTCAAAACATCTTTCGAAAGATAAACAAGCATTTTGTATACATCCGCACAAGGATCATTACAAATTCAATTTACAAAGGTATTTGAAACCACATATGAGCATTCTAAAGCAATTGAAAAGTAATCGAAAAACAAGTGAGCTAAGCAAACTTAAGAGCCCATGGATAACCATGGATACAAAGGGTGCTAACACCTTCCCTTTGTATAACCTACCCCCTTACCCATAATTTCTTAAAGGTCTTTTTTCTGTTTCTTTTATAAACCTTTCCTTAATTGGATAAAATAAAAGGTCGGTGGCGACTCTGTGAATTTTCAAAAATGCGAAAGCATAAGCGATAAAAAAGAGTCAGTTCACGTATCTCTCCCGCTCAGAGGTATGGCCCGAAAAAAAACGGAGGTCCACAACGTGGCACATGACATGGATCTTCTATTTCCTTCTCCCTTGTTCCCCCAAAATTTACCCTAGCCGCGTCCAGAATTGTGTTTAGGGATAACATCAATTGGTTTCTTCTTTCAATTCGTCCTCCATGAAACATCAAGTTAGGGATTTAGGGATAACATCAAGTTTCAATTCGTCCTCCATGAAACAGAAAAGCGAAGATAGTATGAAAACCAATTCTTTTACGGGGGAGATTCTTCCATGGAAACCAAGTTGTCACTGTGGAGATACAACTACTATTCGCAGGTCATCAACGTCGAAGAGTTATGGAAAATATTTTTGGGGTTGTTCTCATTTTAAGGTATGTTTGTATTTTCGGGGTTGTTCTCATTTTATCTCCATTGTTCATTTCCAACTGTCCTTTGTAAAATGCAGGGAACAAGGCAACCTGGGTGTGGCTTTTTTGAATGGTTTTATGAGGATGTTCAAGATGATAAAGGTCAAATTATAATGTCCAGATTGGAAAAGTTATCAAAAAAACTGGATGATGCAACAATGGAGATTGAAAAAGTAAAGCTGACAAATGAAGAATTAAGGAAGGAGATAAACAAGAATATAAAGTTGAAAAAAATCTGGATGTTGTTTGTTATTTTAGGTGCAGCATTTGTGATTATGATCATGATGAAATGAAATGCTTAATTTTCAGTTACAATTTTGTGAGAAATATTGTATTGTAATTCTTCATCTATTGTAATGTAATGTTTAAGCTATAATGAAGTGGGAATTTTTGTTAATTTCAGTTGTTAAGTTCAATCCAATTGTTGTAACATTGCAACACTTAGTTTCAGTTTAATTCTGTATTTACATTGCAAAAGTAACAGAAAAGAAGAATTGTTAAAGTAACACACTTAATTTCAGTCAATAGTGCCTTAACATTGCAAAAGCAACACAAAATACCATTACACAAATTGACTTTCAACATGAAAATAAGCAACACTTAAGATAACCTTATTCAACATGACATTAGCATTGCAAAAGCAACACAAAATACCATTACACAAAATTCAACCTTGTTCAACATGACACAAATTCAACCTAAGATACATAAGCATAACATTAGATGGTTCCTTAACATTGCAAAAGCAACACAAAATACCATTACACAAAATGACATCAGTACAAACTAAGATACATTAGCATAACATTAGACAGTCCTCCTAAATTTTTTTCTTGGGTGTTGTCCTATTGGTTGGTGTTGTTCTCCTTGTAGTTGGGCCAATCATATTCTTGGCAGCACTTAGTCTTGTAGTTGGTCCAGGGGGAACAAAAGGTGTTGTTGGTCTTCTAACACCCAACTTTGCTGGCCTCATAGTTGTCTTCTTGGATGATTGAGTAGATTTCTTGGATCCTTATGCAAATGCAGGCTGAGACAGGTTCACAGCAGGTTAAGACACAGTTTGAGACAAGTTCACAGTAGGTTGAGACACAGTTTGAGAAGCAGGCTGAGTTGCTTGAGTGTTTGGTGTCTGTTGAGTAACACTGACATCATGAGTACCTTGAGTACTCTGAGTAATCGTACATGTTATTTTTTTGTGTCCCGATTGCTTGCACCTTGAACACCTGATTGCCAATCCTATTCTCCTCATTTTTTGTCAGAACCATCTATCTCTCCTTGCTCCAAATTTCTCCTTTTCTTAGGCCTTCCAAGCATCCTCCTATACTTAGGAGGGAGCACATCTGGATATTCAGTTCTGACCCATAGATTTGATCCATTCAAAGGATAAATTATAGATGAATACACTTTCATGTACATTGACTTCCTATAATAGGCAGGGATGTATTCCTCAACCTTGAAGTTCCTACTTTTAATGCTAGCCAATGCATGAACACAGGGAAGTCCAGTTAATTCCCACCTCCTACAGGAGCACACACATTCCTTCAAATTCACAACAAATTTATCTGCAGGGTTTTCTACATGATGAACCTCAAATATGTGTTCAGCAGACATCCTACACAATAATAGTAAACTTAGAGACATAAGCATAATGATAAAGTAGAATATTACAATAGATAACTCATACCTCACAATCCATGAATTTGTGTAAGTACTCGTTCTATCAACCTTCTTTTTGATGTTAGGCAACACATCATCATCGGCCAATTTTTGAAACCTCATTCTATTTGTTGCCCATTTTTCCATACAATATGTCCTGATCTCCTCCACCGTGGTCACTAGGGGTTTGGACCTTGACTCAAGAATAATACTGTTGAAAGACTCAGACATGTTATTCACTACAGCATCACATTTATTAGTCCCTCTAAAATAAGATCTACTCCAAAATCTTGGAGGTGTCTTCATCATATGTAGGTATGCTTCTTCATTTATCAGCCTCATCCTCTTCATCTCTCTTTCCCAGGCCTGAGCATAAGTAGTCTTAGCAGCCCTCCAAATTATTTCCTTAAGTATCTTCCCAGAATATCTTTTCCTGAAATTGTTGTACAAGTGCCTGACACAGAATCTTTGCTCTACATTGGGCAACAGTTCATCCATGGCTGGCAATAATCCCTGCAAGGCAGTCAAAGTAATGGAAATCAAAAGTCTTAAATCAATAGAAACCATAATCAAATTAATAGAAATCAAAAGAAAGAAGTTACCTTTTGCTGGTCTGACATGAATGTGTATGTGAGGCACTCATTTTTTCCACCAAGGTCATCAATCAATAACTCCAAGAACCATGTCCAACTGTCCCTATTTTCTCCTTCTACCACTGCAAATGCTATAGGTAGCATTTGATCATTTGGATCCCTACCTATAGCAGCTAGTATTTGCCCTCCACATAGCCCCTTGAGAAAACAACCATCCAACCCTATTACATGCCTAGAAAACTTAAAACTTTGCTTACATGATGCAAGGCATATATACAACCTTTTGGAGTATGGAAAATGATTTTGTGAGCCTTCTTGAGATGGTTCAACACCAACCTTCACTGTGGAACATGGATTTGTTCTTAGCAATTCATGATAATAATCATAGATTCTAGTGTAATCCCCTAGGAATGATCCATCAACCATATCTCTTGCTTTAACCCTTGCCCTAATTGCTTTGGTTTTGTTCACACCTACATTCCATTTCTTTTGTGCCTTTGCCTCGATATCTTTGATTTTCATCCTAGGATTGATTTTTAAGGAGTTTTGTAACCTCTTGCTCAGCCACTTGGTAGTCATCATTTTCACATTATAATCCCTACTGCAACTATGTACATCATTCACCTTCCTTAATTGCCAAGTTGCTTCCCTTGAGGATTTGGCACAATAGGCTTCCCAATCACATCCATCCTTACACTTTACCCTCACTCTTACCTTATCATTTTTGGTAAACTTTAGGTTTCTTCCACTGTGAACATCATATGATGTGATTGCCTCTTTGAAATCATCCTTTGAACTAAAGTAGGAACCCACCTCCCATTTGAAATCAGCCATATTCTTTTGAATCTTAAACATAGGGATATGTTTTTTTTTGCACACCATGACTGTCATCACTGTCACACCCATTCACTAAACCTTCACTCTCACTACCACTCCCAATTTTAACACCCTCATCTCTGTCTTCATGTTGTTCAACTAGATTGTCCAATTCATCTTCATCTATATCTTCATAATTACCAGAAGAATCATTAAACTCAACATCAAGAGCACTGTCATATTTGTATTCACTATCATCACTACTCATGGAATCATCCACTTCACCACTATCAGAACTGTCATCTTTCTCATTTTCCATACAATCTTTCTCAGCCTCCAAAACAACATGTTCAGCCTCCAACACAACCTTCTCAGCCTCTAACACAACCTTCTCAGCCTCCAACACAACATTCTCATCCTCCAACTCAGCTTCATTAGAGTTACCATTTACTTCTTCATGCAACTTAGAAAGCATTTCTTCAACTACCCTCTCCTCCTCATTTCTTACATGCTCCTCAGTGACACCTTGCTCCTCAACTACAACATTTTCTAACCCTGTTGGATCTACAAACTCAGGCTGCCCAATTGTGTGTTTAATAAAAATGTCTACACCTAAATGAACCTTATACAAATCGGCTATTTCAAATGCTCCTGCATCATCAGTCAGTTGTTGCATCCCAAATGTTGGGTCTTTGTAATAGATTTTCTCAAAATCCCTATACCCTAAACACTTGAGTGAACCTGTCAGCTCAAAGTAACTCCATGTGTCAACATCTATTTTCAACTCAGAAACTTCCCCTCCTTCATAAACTCTAAGATCACCATCAACAAATTCACCACTATGGTGAATTGTGAGTACGATATAATCGTCCATTTCACCTAACATCATAAATATGCAAAACCCTAATTACTCAGATTAAATACATACATGCAATTAAACGATTTACAATGAAACCCTAATTTATCAGAAGTAAAAACATGGATTTGACGGATTTAGCAAAATAAAACCCTAAATTTCTAACACTGAAACATGGCAAAAACCCTTATTTCTACCACAATCAGGCAAGGCACATATCATGAACTTACTAACCTGATTGCAAAAGCTTTGAGGATGGCCTTCCTCACTGCACGACGATTCGCCTTCAACGTTTTTCTCTGCACCACGAGGTTTTTCTTCACAAAGGGTAAGTACTTCAAATGTTCAGAATGAAGTGTTTTGTTCCCAAATGTTAAGAATATAACATTTAAATGCCACGTAAGACAATCAAAATGCCACATATGCATTTAATTTGAATGGTCACTAACAGAGTCAGACGGAAGGACAAACGTGCTCCGTTTTTAAAACTTGAAGGATTGATTTGCACTTTTTAAAAGTTAAGGGACCAGAATGGACCCCGAGCTAAAGTTAGAGGACGAAAAAGGGTATTTTCCCTATATATATATATATATTTTATTTTTTATATTAATGAATTTATATCTGTTACAATTTAAAACAATCATACAGGATAATATTCTTATTAGATTTTTACATAATTACGTGACCCGTGCGGACGCACGGGTCCTTTACTAGTATATAGTAAAGTTTTTTAGAATTGTACCATTTGAGTAAAAATTGTATGAGTTTTAAAATGACGTGGCTCAATGGATCCCATAAAAATATTATTTTATTTAATATAAATAATATATATATATATATATATATATATATATATATATATATATATATATATATATATATATATATATATATATATATATATAAAGTTCTTTTGAAATGTATTATTGGAGTAAAAATTGTATGAATTTCAAAATGATGTAGCTTAACGGATCCCATAAAAAATAGAAAAATGAATAATACTATTAGAGGTGCTATTAGAAGGTTTCTTATTGCTAAAAGGACTACAAATCTCACCATTCTCCTCCTAAGATTTATATAATACTCCTTTTGGTCCTATTTATAAGAGACAATTCACTTTTTAGATACATTCAATAATTAATGTATCTGGACTACATATAGACCAAATACATTAATTTTTGAATGTATCTAAAAAGTCAAATGTCTCTTATAAATAGGACCGGAGGGAGTATTCATCATTTGTAGCTATAAGAAAACTATTTATGAGAAAAAAATTCTTAAAATTTAAAATAACTTGATTAAAATTTTATTAAGAGGAATTCTTGATGGACACGGACATAAAACCTTTTTCTTAGTCACAACCAATAGAAATAAGACAACTCATTATGAAGGAGAGAGAAAATTTAAGATTTATTTAAATTTTAATTTCTTTTTTAATTGGATTCATGAGTGGTTGTGATTATGAAGGAGAGAAAAAATTACAATTTTATTTTTTAATTAATTAAAATTTTATGATTGATTGTGTGTAAAACTATTTCTTAGAGTTGTGTCTACCTAAAAATTTCTCTTTTATTAATATTAAATATTTTTGGAAATTGTGCACGAACACGTACCACACCAACGTACGGGTATATACTTTAGTTTTTAAAAATCTGAAACGTACGGGTATATACTTTAGTTTTTAAAAATCTGAAGTACGGTATCCTCGGCCAATGAACGAGTGGGAAGTTGAAAAGTGAGTAAATTAGTAAGTATATTGAGTATTGTTTTTAAAAATGGGTATGCGAAGCATTCCCCTCCATATTTTCCTCTTTTTCTGATTTAACCTCGTCACTCTCCTCATTCACTCCGCAATTTTCCATTAAATTTGAGTCTCCTCGTTCTCTCGCGTGCGCCGTTTCTTTGTCTCTCTTCCAAAACTGATTGATCTCATTTACTGCTGCTATAAATCTCGATGGATTGCTCACTCTCTCTTTCTGTTGGTGCCATTTCCATTTCTACTTTTCTCTCACTACTCCATCTACCGCTCTTTCCCTTTCCTCGCCGGAACCCTAATTCGATCCGCCGGAACTCAAAAAACCACCGCCGAGGTATCATCCACCTTTTTACTATTCTGTTCTATTTTTTTAATCAAAATATTGTTTTTGTTTGAGTGGTTCATTTTACACTCGCAATGAATGAATTGTTGATGCAGTAGGTGATTGGAGAATAGGTGATAGATCAAAAGAAGCTGGATTTCTTTGCCGAACGGAGAGAGGTTGCATCTCTAGACTTAATTATTCCCATATTAACGTTGATGAAATGTCTAATCCTTTGGGGGCTGTTTGGGAGTTTGTTTTTAGAGAGTTTTGGAGGGGAAGTTTTTTAGGATTGCATCTATATCTTAAAATGTGTTTGATATTTTTTTTTTTAAATTTAAAAAACAATATGATTTTATATGCTAATGTAATACATTGTTTTTTAAAGTTTTTAAAAATATCACACACATTTTAAAGATATAGGCATAACCCTCCAAAACCTTTCCCTCCAAAACTCTCCAAAAATCAACTCCCAAATAACCCCTCTGTATACCCCTTAGTGTACTTACAAAGTAGGAATATAATTTTCATATGAGTAATAGGTAATTACGATTATTTTTGGAGAATATTCAATGTCCAAATCAGTTTTTTTGACACATCAACTGTAATTTATGATATTTTCTCACATTCAGTTGGAAATCTGTGAATGGAATCTATGTTTTATGCCACATTGTTAACAAACGAGATTATTCATCGAGAAAGAGAAAAGGAGGTTATAAGCCACCTGATAGCTGAAAAACTAGCCGATGGCTTAGCTTATTTAAGGAGAAAATATTCTTTTTAAAATTTTAAGGCATTACATGCACTACTTTCAAGATTATAGTATCATTTTTGTTTCCTTAATCATTGTCCAGGGGGCACTGTTTAGCATTTCCCAAGTGTAAATGATATAGACTAAATAACTTATTTAGGGGTCTTAATTGGTCTAATTTGCAATATGCTTAATTAGAATCTCTAAAGTTGCACGACTTTATTTTAATGTTGTTTTTCATGATTTCAGATCCATCCATCAAGCAATGGCAACCAAAGGATGTAACAAGCTACCGACTATTTTTTATCTAAACAAATCTCTTCAAGACATCATAGAGGAGGTCAAAAGAAGAAATATTTGTCTCTTTGACATACTACCAGTTGTTAAATCAGACTTGCTAGTTCCATTAGTGGAGGAACTATTAAGTTACTATGATCATGAGAAAAACCTTTTCGAAATCAACGGGCATAAACTTGCTGTTACTTTGGAAGACATTTTATACATAACTGGTTTGCCCATTCGGGGCAAACCAATTATGAAAGCTTCTAAAGAAAATGGGGCTTTCGAACGTGTTTTTGGAATCAACAACAAAAAGCCTTGCAGTATTAAGAGGCTGAAGGAGCTGGCAGGCAATTCAAATCTTGATATTGATACTAGAGTGAAGGCAGCTCTACTGGTGTTAATTGCCTGCGTTGTTATACCTACCGGTGACACGCACACTATAAGGGGAGATTTTGTCAGTTATGTTGAAAGACTTGAGGACGTTGACAACTATGCATGGGGAGCAGCTCTTCTCGCATTTTTGTACAGTGGTATTTGCAAATGGAAGGTTGGTAGGCAAAAAAGTGTAATCGATGGCAACCTTTGGGTTGTATTGGTAAGTTGACTTTTTTTTTTTTAATTAAATTGTAGAAAATGTTAAACCAATTTTGCCGTACTCAACTGCAGTTTAAGTTTTATGAAATTTTACCTTTTGCAGGCGTTTTTTCTTATCCGCATTCCAGACTTGGTAGAAGCTATTGATCTCAATCTAAACTTGGATGGGCAACAAGTACCTTTGCTGCTTCCAGTAGTGGAGGCGGTAAGCACAATTTCCCACAACCACAAACCCACTTACATAAGCAAAGTACAGAAAATGCTAGACACTCTTACTGAGGAGGTAAGTCAATTTTGTTGTTTTCTTCACCAATAGAATTTCAAAGGTACTGTACATAGTTTAACTTTTAATGGTTCTCATTAGCAAATATGTTGGAAGCCGTACAAATTAGATCTTCATCGTCCTATACTGAGGGATCAGGAAATGTACAAGCTGCTTCTGGCCCCAATTTGTTGTATGAGTGCCGTACATTACCATACACCTCATTATGTCCACAAGCAATTGGAAGAACTTGAGGTCGTAGATGTGAATAAGATAATGTGGAAACTACCCAAATGCAAGAAAAGAAAAGGAAATAGTGGACCGACTCCCCAAACGTTTTTATCTGATTTCGAGCTTCAACAATGGAATGAAGGGAGACTGGTAATCAACTATCTGCAGGGTCATGAAGATGATGGTATGGTTTATCAACCCGGGAGTCATGTAGAGAATGTTATGGTTGATAAACCTGAGGCTTCTAACGCTAGGGATGTATATTCCTTCATACATGTTGTTGATCTATCCGAGACAAGTATGGTTGATCAACCCAGGAGGAATGTAGAGAATGTTATGGATGATCAGCCCGATAGGCATGTAGGTATTGTTATGGTTCATCAACCCGAGACTTCTAACTCTAGGGATGTAGATTCTGAAGTACATGTTGATGATCAACCCGAGAAATCTATTCACGCAGGTATCCAATTTGAACCTCATCGAATTAGTATTATCTTCAATAGAAGATCATTGCTTCATATTTTTCTAACTTTTCAAACAAGCTTATTAATCTATCTTGTTTTAAGGTTTATTTTCAATGTTTCGTTGCATCTTATTTTTAAGGTTCAAATTATATGTTAGAAAGCTTAGGTGAATCACTACACCAATTTCACTCAATAAGATACTCAAATTTCTCTCTCTGGTTTATCATTTTCCTAACAGATGACCATGAGCTTAAGAGGATGAAGCATGTTGGCTCTGCTTCTGTTGATGAAAAGGAAGATTTTGAAGTCCAAATAGTTGAGGAAGCAGGCATTTCTTTTCCTGATGGGTTTTCTAAACTGGAAATTAATCCTTGTCCTGTTGCTGGAAATGAAAATACAAAAATATCCGACTATACTAGACAGTTATTATGGGAGACACACAACAGCTGTCTGCATGATCTGGATACTAGTGCTACTGAAAGTATTGATGAACCTCAAAAAATTCAAAGTGGTATGGTTGATCACGAGTGTACAAAAGAAGCTAGTGTGGTTGCTGTCCTATGTGAATCAATAGAGAAACAGGGTGATGAGGTTACTGTTTCTTCTATTAAGGATGATAAGGAGGCAATACAAGAGCATCATGACAAGCCATACTCGAAATTATCAGGTAATCATTAACATATACTTATGGTTCCTTTCCAATTTTGTAGTTTTTGTAGGTGTATTCAATTTTTAATGACTCTGTTTATTGAAAGTGCTTTGTGCACCTCTAAGAACTCATTGCCAACATGTAACTATTCTTGAATGTTAGAGCATCTCGTTACACATATTAAGCCTGCCACCTTATTTATGGTCTATGCATAGTGTCTGTGAATGAGGTTGTGGCATCTGATTCCTGATCAATTGTCTACTTTTTGAATTTTTCTTGTTTACTCTTGTTTCTGCTCAGTGTGTGCATATAACACATTAACTTCTGGGTGTAATATTGGAAAATGTTATAATTTATACTCCATCGTTTCATAAACGTACACCAGAACCTCCTAGAAATGGAAGCAAAGGTAAGACTCCCGCAAAACGGTCAGAAAAAGGGGATAGATCAACCAGTGTACCTCTGAGCCCATCATCTGGTTTCCAGCTGTTGCAATCCAACGAGGCACATCAGTATAGGAATATTGATTCCATCAGTACAAAGCCATTTTCAGATTTGAATGCCTCTGCTTCTCAGTCTGTTATGTTTCAACAGCCTTTTATGGATGTTCAGCAAGTACAGCTGCGTGCACAGATCTTTGTCTATGGAGCTTTGATGTGAGTTGGCTGTTATTTTCATTTGTAAATGTTATGGCTTCTTAGATGTGATGTTCAAGTGTGCTTATGAATATTATATTTTCATCCGTTCTCCACACTTATAACCCTTAGTGTTAAAAATGAGACCAGACTAGTCGATCCTACTGGTTGAACTAGGAATCAGTCAAGCATTCTGTTCCTAATTGATCTTAGATTCAGTCAAGCATTATGTTCCTAACTAATCTTAGAATTGGTGAGAACAATAAAAAAGCAAGCTTTTAATGTTTTTTCTTTCTTTTCTGTAATTTCTATTTTTATCTCATAATTTTAACTAATGTCTAGTGATAAAAAGACATTTTTATGGGGTTTAACTATTTTACCGTTCACTATAAATTTTCTTTGATATTAATTAACATTAAACTTTCTTATATTTTAATATTTTAATATTATTTACTATTATATAATATAGTGTGTGTATCTATGTGTCTGACTTCCGGACCATTGACCGATGAACTAATATTTTCAGCAGCAATGGGATTATTTTGCTGTTTTGGTGGAATTCTTTCAGTTCAATTTGGTGTGTTGAACCTTAGTCATTTTCTAAGATGTTCCCAACTTCTGATAACCGTTATCTGAATCCAATCCAAAGCCTGTTTGCATCTTTATGAGATAGGATTTTGTTTAGCCAGCATGATTACCAACCGTGTTTATCACTTTTCTTATTGTTATTGCAGTCAAGGCATAGTACCCGAGGAGGCTTATATGTTATTGGCTTTTGGCGGTTCAGGTTTTTGTCCCCCTCAAAATCATGATCTCTTTGCTTATTTTTTCTCTTGCTTGCAATAAAGTATTAAGCTCCTAGAAATTGTTTTGTTAGATGGTGGACGGAACTTTTGGGAGAAAGCCTGGTCTTCCTACTTGGAAAGGCAGCAGAGTCACAAGTCTAATTTAATTAATCCAGAAACACCACTGCAATTACTATCAGGTATGTTTATGATATGTACTTATATATGTGTTTAGATTTTCCGCTGGTTTCATCGTGTAACTATTGTGAGATGAGATCCTGCAGGTACTAGAACCCCTGATTTGGCAGTTAAGCAAAGTGAACTGCACGGAACAGGTATTTCTTCCCCTCTTGGCCTAGCAAGTAGCAAGGGCACTCCAACCATTGTAAACCCTTTCATTCACCTGTCATCTCCCCTTTGGAATCTACCGTCTCCCTCACAGGCATTTGTTTCATTGCATCCTAATCAAACTCCACCACTGAGAAACTTCCTTGGGTATAATACATCTATGATATCCCAATCCCCCCTTTTTGGACCACAAATTGCTTCTGCTAGTCCTCCACCTGATAACAGTTCCAATCTCTCTGCTTCTCCTCTGACTCTTGCTGATCGCCTCAAAAGTGGCTGGAATGTTGAGAAGAGGATTATGTCAGACGAGTCTCTTACAAAAATTGAGGAGGCAAAAGTAAATGCAAAGGAAGCTTCTGCTTCTGCACTGCAAGCAAAACTGATGTCTGATGAAGCATTGATCTTTTCTGGTCATGAGAGTTCTTGCGGAACCTATTTTACGAAGGGTACGAGTAACTTGAGAAAAACAACCCCTGCTTCCATCTTAAAGGGTGCAAGTGAAATCAATAAAATGTTCAATATTGATAAGAACATCAAGAATGAAAAGAACCCAGATGCACACAGATTGGCAAGGTCTGGTCTTCGTAAAGAAGTTCCAAAACATTATGTTGCAAGGGGGACAAGTAGGATTAATGATGGAAATGATTCAGATAAGACTGCAGTTTCTTTGATACCACATGCTTCAGGATCACGGGGATGGAAAAATAGTTCAATAAAGGACACCAAAGAAAAATTCGGAGCTGACTGCAAGCCCACTTCTAAGTCTGGAAAGCCACAGGTTTTGAGTAGAGTGATCCCATCAAAACAAAAACCGTTGTCAAAGTCTCGTAACCATGATTTGACATGTCGTACAGAAAGGACAAGGGACTCTTCAAGGCATGTCAATAATGCAACTCAGCGTGAAAATCAGATGGAGAGGGCATCCTATTCTGAATCTTCAGGAGCAAGAAAAACCTCAAATTCCTCACGTGCATCTTCAACTGATTCTCATCCCACCAAGAAGCCATTAGGGTCAAGAGTAAGTAAAGGAAAACTAGCACATGCTGATGGAAGGTGGGGGTAAACTTGAAGTGGCAAAGGACTTCAAAGGAAATCCTGTTAAATCAACCTCTGAAGTAGTTCTTGATCCTCGTAGATCAAATCGCAAGATCCAGCCAACATCAAGAGTAAGAATATGTTTGAGAACAACTAAAATTGATTGTTCTAAAGTTTTGCATCTGCTGATTTTATTTTATTTTCAAAATGATAAGAATGTGTAAAAACTTAGCCATTTATTTTGAGCCTGATGTTGTTGACTCTGGTTTGGCAGCTATAGAAAGGAATCCAGAGCTCATTAATTATCACAAGACTCCTTCGGGTCCACACGAAAAAGGTTATAAAAACTATAACCGGAATACTCCTTTGGGTAAGAATCTGTTTCTATAATTCTAGTCTCAGCTTTTCTCCTGCATTTGTAAGAGGGTGAGTCTATACTTAACATTTCAATTTAATGATTAACTTTGACAGGTAATAACCATGGTTTAATGAAGGCCGCAGTTGGTTGTCTCACATAATTTGCATAAATTTGTATATTATATATAATAGGGGACATAGCTAAGGGAATTCTTGCTATATATAAATTTGTAGGCTGGCTGGCTGTACATGGAATTTATCCATGTTGACTTATTTATAGAAGTTTGCTGATATATATCAAATGGTAACATAGTACTTCCTTGGGTATTATAGTACACAACTGTTTTTGCTCCCATTTTCTCCTTTGCCTATTGTCTGTGCTATAAATATAGGTTGGCAAAATCTGGGATAACAATTGCTGTGGCAATCATCAGCACTGTAAAAAAAGACTTAGTCACTATATTAATATTTATTGTTTTGTAGATTATATTTATAATTTATGAATCTTGTCTATATTTTGTTTTTTCTTTAAAGAAAAAGGCCTTTCTTTCTTGTTATTAGAAGTGGCCTTTCATTTTTGTTTGTTATTTTATGTTAGCTGTGACAAAAAGTAAAATGATTTTTTTTTACTCTCTCTTTCAAAGAAGAGCAAGAAAATGACATAAATCATGCATTGAAGGTTATTAGAAATGGTTTTGGTTATTGTACATGGATAATTAATCTTTTCAAATTAAAAAAATTAAGTAATTTAATGTTAGTTAGTTATAGAATATTAATTGTTAATGAATAAATGTATAATTTTTCCGCTTTAAAAAGTATAGAATGACCTTAGAGGCATAGAGAAACATTATTGTTTTTTTTAATTAAATAGCACACCTTAGAAAATTTATGTAAGGTGTTCACAAACGCCAAAAATTTTGTTGGAATTCATCTCTAGCAAATATTTTGTTAAGTTTCTTTAATTTATTTTCTTTTTAAATGATTTTTATAATATTATATATTTGGTTCAAATTTATTTTTGGTGGTTCTATTTTTTTACTTTAAGTTTATTAATTTAAAATTCAATTTTTTGGTTTTCTTATTTATCATGACAATTTTTTTTTGTCCCCTATCACTTTTGATTGACGTGTGTCTACCGGATTACTTGGTGTCACAAGTCACAACATTGATAGCATCTAGCAGGATTCGAACTCAAGACCTTGAGAGGAGCACACACCGCTAGACCAACCCTTAGGGGTTTTATCTTATTAAGTGAGATCAGCAAAATGAATCAACTGTTATCATGATATTTTATTCAAGACCATGTTATGTTCAAATTGTTAGATCTTGAAATCTTTTTAATAATTTCTCTTACAATTTTTCTAGGTCTACATCTATTTTTAATTGTTTGATCTCTCTCTCTCTCTCTCTCTCTCTCTCTCTCTCTCTCTCTCTCTCTCTCTCTCTCTCTCGCTCGCTCTCTCTCTCTCTCTCTCTCTCTCTCTCTCTCTCTCTCTCTCTCTCTCTCTCTCTCTCTCTCTCTCTCTCTCTCTCTCTCTCTCTCTCTCTCTCTCTCTCTCTCTCTCTCTCTCTCTCTCTCTCTCTCCAGTCCACTTATAATCTAAATTAAGCGTCTTAATCCCCCGGTAAGCTTTATGCTCAAGTTCTACCGGCAGGTGACACGATTTACCATAAACTAACTTAAATGGCGTGGTTCCTATTGGGATTTTATAAGCTGTCATATACGCCCACGGAGCTTCGTGTAGCTTTGAAGACCAATCTTTTCATGTAGCAACTGTTTTTTCTAAAATTTGTTTGATTTCTCAATTTGAGACCTCTACTTGTCCAATAGTTTGTGGATAATAGGGTGTTGCTACACGGTGTCGAACTCCATATTTCAAAAGAAGTTTTTCAAAGATTTTTTAGATAAAGTGGGAGCCTCCATTGCTAATTACCAATCTAGGCACGCCGAATCTAGGAAAAATTATGTTCTTGAAAAGCATGATTACTAATCGTGTGTCATTTGTAGGAGAGACTACTACCTCGATCCATACATAGTCTACAACAACTAGTATGTATTTGTTGCCAAAAGACGAAAGAAACGGTCCCATGAAATCTATTCCCCACACATCAAAGACTTTTATTTCTAGAATACCTTTCTGAGGCGTTTCGTCGCGTCTAGAGACGTTTTCAGTGCGTTGGCACTAATCGTATTTTATAACAGCGATATGGACATCTTTCCATAGAGTATGTCAAAAGAGGACATCTTGTAGGATCTTAGCACAAGTCTTTGAAGTGCTCGCATGTCCTCCATAGGGAGCGGAATGACAATGAGAAATTATATTCTCTATCTCATCTTCGGGGACACATCGACGGAAGATACCATCGGCTCCTCTTTTGAATAGAAGTGGTTCGTCCCAGTTATATTGTTTTACATCATGAAAGAATTTCTTCTTTTGTTGATAGGTTAGATATGGTGGTAACACTCCAGTGGCTAGGTAGTTGACAAAGTCAGTGTACCAAGGTAGCGTGGTTTTAGTATAAATTGCTTTCACAACCTCATTTGTTTCGGCGTCATTATATGTTAGAGAATGTTCGATCGAATTACTTTCTAACTGGGCTAAGAGTCTTTCATAGGGGAAATCGTCGTTAATCGGAACATTTTCAGGTTGGATACCTTCCATTCTTGATAGGTGATCAACTCTTGTAAGAGTAATAATCAATCTATGAAGTCTTGGTTAGGCATCTTTCTTACTTAACATGTATCTAATTGCGGCGTGATCGGTATAGATGATTATTTTTTCTCATACCAAGTAAGAACGAAATTTATCTAAAGCGAACATGACAGTTAAGAGTTCATTTTCTGTGGTGGCGTCGTTCATTTCCGCATGGTCTAAGGTTCTACTAGCATAGTAAATTGCATGAAGCTTTTTATCCTTTCGTTGTCCTAAGACTGCGCCTAGAACATAGTCACTTGCATCACACATTATTTTAAATGGTTGGTTCCAATTTGGAGGCTGCATAATAGGTGTTGAGATTAATGCTTGTTTAAGAGTTTGAAAGGCGTTCAAGCATTTTTCATCAAAGATGAATTCAGCGCCCTTCATTAACAGCTCAGTTAGTGGTTTGGTTATTTGAGAAAAATCTTAAATGAAACGTCGATAAAAATCGGCGTGTCCTAGAAAGCTTCGTATTTCTCTAGCAGTTTTCGGAGGTTGAAGGTTTTCTATAAATTCGATTTTTGCTATATCGACTTCAATCCCCCTATTAGACACAATGTGTTCAAGCACAATTCCTTGCCGTACCATGAAATGGCATTTTTCTCAATTTAGCATTAGATTGACACTTACGCATCGTTCGAGTAACATTTCAAGGTTCGACAGGCATCCTTCAAAGATCTCTCCACCGACAGGGAAATCGTCCTTAAAGACTTCCATCATGCCATCCAAAAAATCAGTGAATATCGCCATCATGCACCTTTGGAATGTTACTGGTGCGTTACAGAGTCCGAATGGCATTCGTCGGTAAGCGAATGTACCATAAGGACATGTGAAGGTAGTCTTTTCTTGGTCATCAGGGTGGATATGAATTTGGAAAATCCTGAGTAACCATCTAAATAGCATAAATGGGAACGTTTAGCCAGACGTTCAAGCATTTGATCTATGAAAGGTAAAGGAAAATGATCTTTACTGGTGGCTTTGTTTAACTTCCTATAGTCGATACACATTCTCCATCCAGTTTGAGTGTGTTGTGCTACAGTTTCGCCTTTTGCCTTGGTAATAACAATAACTCTTCCTTTCTTGGGTACAACATGTACGGGACTAACCCATTTACTATCGGATATTGGGTAAATAATTCCTACTTTTAATAGCTTTTGCACTTTTCTTTTGACTACATCACTTAGAATGGGGTTGATTCATCTCTGATGTTCTCTATAAGTCTTACAGTCTTCCTCCAGCATAATGCGATGCATACAGGTAGAAGGACTTATTCCTTTTAGATTTGAGATGTTATAATCTAAAGCGGTTGGGTATTTCCTTAGGACATTGAGTAGTTTTTTAGTTTCTATTTGTCCCAAATCAGCGTTGACTATGATAGGTCGTTCAAGTGCTTCGTCTAGGAATTCATACCTTAGACAAACACATGTTTGGAAATATTACTATTATGTTTGGAAATATACAAACATGTTTTATAACATACATATACAAATTCAGTTTTAAATCTATTATATATGAACAAAATAAAAAATAAAAATAAAAACTGTTTTTATTAAATATATCATATACATATACATATTTTGTTTTCATTATATATATATATATATATATATATATATATATATATATATATATATATATATATATATATATATATATATATATATATATATATATATATATATATATATATATATATATATATATATATATATATATATATATAACACATATAAAAATTCTTTCTAAAATATATAAATATAATATATATTCTATTTTTTTTTTAAATATAGTATAATATTACTCATTATAATAAATAATATATATAATAAAAATTAAAAATTAAAACTTTATAATATATAACTATTATATTAGTTTTGAATATATTAAATTTGTTTAAGTTATAATAATCTATTTTTTAAAGTGAGAACTTTATAATATATATCTATATTATATTCTTAAAAATGAAAACTTTATAATATATATAACTATTATATTCGTTTTAAAATTATATTAATATTTATAATAATTTATTTTATATATTGTAAAATATTAAAAAAAATCGTTTTAATAATAATAATAATATATAATAATTTTAATAATAGTTTTAATATATCAGTTTTTTTCTAATAGTTTTAAAAGTATTAATAAAAGATATATTTAATTTTTGTTTTTATTTTATTTACTATATTCTGTTTTATTTATAAAATAACCTAATTAAAAAATAACCTAATAAATCTATTAATCTATACAAAAAACAAAAATCTATTAAAAATATCTTAATACATCTATTAAAAACAATCACATTATAATCTATAATAAAACTTATCTCTTTAAAATCTATACAAAAATAATCTAATAAATCTATTAAAAATATACTACATTAGAAAAAAATAACTTACCTCTTCTTCAATCTACTCCTCCTTCTTCAATCTACTCCACCTTCTTCAATCTACTAAATCTATACAAAAAAAATCAAAAATTAAAAACAGAATATAGAATGAAATTATAAGACAATACTGATGCAACCTTAATTACCTTTGATATAAGAAAAATATTTGGATTGAATTAGTATTGCAGTTGGATTTTGGAAGAGAAGGTTTGGATTTTTGGTTTTGGGAGAGAAGGTTCTGCATAATTGAAACGAAAATGGTTTCTTTTGTTCTGATGAATGGTGGTGGAGTGAAGTGAATTGCTTACATTAATACACAATGTAGCGACGTGAATTTAACCTCGCTATTTGCCACGTGATAAACACGTCGCAATAAGAAAACGGTAACATTTAATTAATGTCTCTGCCATAAATTATGTCACCTAGTCATTTCAGTGTAACATTGTGTTTTCCTTTTAAATGTTGCGACGTGTTTGTAACGTCACAACTGAATTTTTTAAAATTTGAATCTTCCCCCATGTGAATGTTATAGCTTTTTAAATTTTAATTTATAAATTTAATGTAGCGACGTGTATCCCATGTCGCAACTTTATTCACGTAACCCAATGCCTGACTTCTGATCAGGGCTGGTGAACAGCATGTGCAAGCTGTGCAATGGCACAGGGCCTCTCCATTAATGAGGCCTATTTTTTAGTGTTATCTATTATTTAAAAAAAAAAACTAGGTAATATAGTAATACATAATAGAAATTATATTGTATATGCTTAATATGTTTGTTATTTAAAGTTTTTTACCCATATCTCGTTATGACAATTCTCTAAATGATATTAGATTGTATATTATTCTTTGACAACAAATAATATTAAAATAGTAGTAACTTAGAACAGTATGAGGACGTGTGACAAAATTGATGATAATCATTCATCAATGAAACAGGATTTTTTTAGAAAAGATATTAAACATATATTACTCAACAACACTTTGTATCATAAAATTAAGACACGAGTTAAACAAATTAAACTCAATAAATTAAGATAAGTTAAACAAATTCAGACAACAAAAACTCAACAAATTAAAAATGTTTTTTGAAAAAAATCCAATACATACCGAAAATAAAATTGATTAAAGTAAAAATAACTATAACTGAATTTATTTTTGATTAATATAAAATTATATTTTTTATCTGTCATTTTTAATTATTATAATTGTATGTATTTTTATAATTTAGGCCCATTTTTAAAATAGAACGGGGCCTCCAAATTGATTGAGCCGGCCCTGCTTCTGATTACTTTATGGCTATAAAGTTATTTAAAATTTAAAAACAGGTTGCAATGTGTTTTTCATGTCGCTACAGGCAATAATGAGCCACGTGTTTTCCACGTTGCTAAAATATGTCGCTGGGGAGAGGATTTCTTGTAGTGTTTGGGTAGTGTTTTAAGTTCTACAACATGTTTCTTAGGGCAAGGAATATATGATCAGGAGTTAATGTTAGGCATTCACTTAAATTGTCATCTTGGTACTCCTCACGCCAATTATCGTCATCGAAGATAGGTGGTATTGGAATTTTCAACACTTCAGAATAGGTATTTTGTTGTTTCTCCATTTCTTTAACGCAATCATCAATAACATATAAGAAACAACATGAATCATCTATAGCAGGTGCTTTGAAGAATTGGGAGAGGATAAACTCTACCTTTTCTTCACCAACCTCAAAAGTTAGTTTTCCTTTCTTCACGTCTATAATGGCTCCAGCGGTGGCCAAGAATGGACTACCTAAAATAATAGGGATGTTGGAGTCTTCCATAATATCCATTATTATGATGTCGGTAGGAATATAGAATTTTCCTATGCAGACAGGAACATTTTCAAGCATACCTACGGGAAACTTAACAGAACGGTCAGCTAGTTGCAAAGACATTTTTGTTGGTCTTAGTTCACCTAGTTTGAGTTTCTCGCAAATGGATAAGGGCATTAAACTAACACTTGCTCCTGAATCACATAGGGATTTGTCTATGACAAAATTTCTAATTACACATGGTATGGAAAAAATACCAGGGTCTTTTAGTTTAGGAGGCATGTTGTTTTGGATTATAGCACTACACTCAGCGGTTAGCATAGCAATTTCGTAATCTACGATCTTTTTCTTATTAGACAGAATATCTTTAAGGAACTTAGATTACGAGGGCATTTATGTAATGGCTTCTGTGAAATGTATAATAACGTTTATTGTTTCAGAAGTTCTACAAATTTCTTGAATTGCCCTTCATTTTAAAATTTAGCGAGTCTTTGAGGATATGGAATTGGTGGTTTGTATGGTGGTGGAGGTACATAAGGTTTCACTTTTTCTGATGCCTCTTTACTCTTGTCTTCCTTTTCACTTTCAGGTTGTCCTTTCTCCTTCTCAGTTTCTTTAACTGGTTTTTGATATATGGTCGGATTTTGAAGTCTCGGGTCAACTGGTCCATCTAATGCAGCTCCACTTCGATGTGTAATAGCATTAGCGTGTCCTTTAGGATTTGGTTGTGGCTGTCAAGGAAAAGTACCAGCAGGTGCAACAGTACTCGCTTGTTGTTGTGCCACTTGAGAAATTTGATTCTCTAACATTTTGTTGTGGGTTGCTAGGGCGTCTACCTTTTTTGCTAATTGCTTTAATTGTTCACCAGTGTGAACATTTTTATTAAGGAACTCCTTATTCTGTTGACCTTGAGTAGCAATAAAGTTCTCCATTATGATCTCGAGGTTAGACTTCCTAAGAACGTTAGGAACATTTGCAACGGGTTTTTGATACCCTGGCGATACAGCAGGTGCTTGGCCAAGTGCGAATAAAGCGTTGTTGTTCTTGTACAAGAAATTAGGGTGGTTCTTGCACGTTACAATGTGTGTGCCGAGGGGCACACTTGACATCTGTGCCGGACAAGGTAGGGGCTATGCACCTGTGTCGGGCGGCACAGTACTCTTTGTTGCAAATTAAGTAGACACTTCTACTACTTTAGCAAAAGTGTAATCTTTTAGCCATTTTCTTCCTATTTCTTCCTCTTATCTAATTAAAGCCTAGACAAATGTAATTACCTGAAAACACACTGAAAATACCAAAGTGAAGCAACATAATAGATGAAAACGGTAAATTAATTCATTTAAATTAAGCCTAATACGCAGTATATTTTCGTGTTATCATTTATCTCAAAATCTCACAATGTTAGAAAACACATTCTTCCATTAATGATTTAAAAACTCACAAATTACTTGTTCTTTCTTTTGTTAAAAGAGTTTGAATCCTTAGTGAACACTAGCTAACGATTTATTTCATCTTCTATCTCATCGGTTTCATTGTTGCATAGATTTGAATCTCATCTTATAAGATTCATGATTGATTGAGGAGATTCGTTATGAATTTAACATTTCTTCGAAGATTAATTTGTTTACGATTTTCGAGGATTACAAGATTATGTGGTTTTGAATATGGTTGGGACAATTCCAAAGAAAAAAATAAGGATATTCTTCTCTCAATGTAGACCTTGGTAGTACTACATGGAACTCTACATATGAGGTAAGAGTTTTTTTCAATCTCTAGACAGTCCAACGCTCAAGATACTGACGGAAGTTTGTGGAAATTGCCACAAACCTAGACTTAGGAGCAGATTGTTGGATCTAGAAGGTTCAAGAAGCAAATTTGAGAAAATATTTTGCATAGAGTTCAGTTTGTGAAACTGTGTACAAGTCAAGATCTAAAACAAAGAATTTTATCTTTTTAGCATTTATTTTTGGATAAGTGATTGTACGAACTCTTGTAATATTGTTACAAATTATTTTGGAAGACCAACAAATTTTCAGTAGAAAGCCATTGGAGATATGATTAAACACAAAGTGAGGATGAACTTGCCTAGCCACTATAAACCCTGGTGTACATTTCTCTCTCTCTCTCTCTCTCTCTCTCTCTCTCTCTCTATATATATATATATATATATATATATATATATATATATATATATATATATATATATATATATATATATATATATATATATATACATATATATATATATATCACACATACACACGCACGAATTTAAATTTGTAGTTGATCACATGATTAGGTTACTTTTACTATTTTCTAGAATCACATGTTGATATGATTTATCTTATTGTAAGTAGTAGGTTTTATCAGAACCAACATTTCTAGTCTGTCTTATTATGGATTAAGTCATAATACTTTGATTGTTGAATCTTATGTGTATTGAAAGTTATTCAATAACACTTTTTCGTGAAAGTGAACAATTGTGAAATAAAATTATTTTGTATATTATGGTGAAATTCAATAGTTCATCTTATATGTATTGTAAACTGTTTGAGTAAACTGATATAACTTCCAATCGATAAGCATAAACTCTTTTACGCAAACTTTGCTTTTATCGGACAAAGCATTTTGAAAATGAAACTCTGATTAAAACATTTTTCAAATTACTATTCTATTTCATGTTCTCACCCAACATTTATCTCTGCTACACTTGTTTTATTCTCGTATTGATTCTAAACCGCCAAACATTATGTCTCGTACAACATCGTAGGTCTTGTTGCACTATAATAAAATTTTCCTTTCATCTTGAGCAATACCTTTGTGTCACATAAAACCCCTGAAGTTCTCCTCCATTTTAGCCACCGAACTTAAATCTGATGATTTATATCCCTTTCTATTTCTATATCATTTTGTAGGATGGTCCCAATATAATTAAAACACATGACTTGTAGAATGATATGGTCTCCTGCTTTCACATTTAGGTTAGAAATGATTATCATTTTTTTGAACTTACATTCCATATACTCTATTTTACTTATGCTAAGGCAAAACCCAAGTGTTTCTAAAGGTCAACTCCAAGTCTCCATCATCTTAAAGTCATCCTTTAACTCACAAGTAAAACAATATCATCTGCAAAAAGCTTGCTTCTCGGTGCTAGCTCTTGGATGTGGTATGTCAGTACATCCAAAATTAAAGTAAAAAGGTAGGAGCTTATGGTTAAACCCTTATACAAACATATTGTAATAAGCAAAAGGTTTTTCTTCCCACCTTGTTTCAGCACACTAGTTGATGGACTTGAATATTCGATGATGACAATCAAATGAAATATAACCAAAACCTCATCTCAAGCTACTCAAGCAAGTGTCTACCAAATAGAAAGTACCTGGAATTGTCTTGAAGCTCTAAAGAAGCCCTCCTAATTTAGTAGTGAGTGAACAATTTGTAAAGCATAAGGGCTTTATCATAAAAGCGCGTGGCTAAAGCACACACACTAAAATATTATTCAAATTGTTGTTATCCAAGAAAATATTTTCAAAAACATATTGAAGTTGTGCCAGATGAATTAGGGACTGTCAAAATAGCTATAGGAGAAATTTTGACTTATCTAATTAATTAGCAGTTTTGTCTAATCAATTAGCTTTGCTCAAACTTGAGCCCCAAGAAATTTGGACAACACCTTAACGATTATATATATTTTCTTACCTGTTATAAACTTATAATTGATTAAATTTCAAATTTCTAGTCGATTGTAAACAAGTTCCAGTCGATAAAATTGCCATAAAATACATTTATTGGAAATTCTTTTTTGAGCGAACCTTTAGCCTATAAAATCGGTACCTTACCTCATTTCATATCATCCAGAATCTTGTTTTGACACACCTCTCTCTCTCTCTCTCTCTCTCTCTCTCTCTCTCTCTAAAAGTTATATTCTTCACTTTCTCTCACAATTATTTTAGCTTAAGCGCTTTTATGAGAAAAATCCTTTTGTGAGTGAGTTATAAGTGAAATTATGGAAAGATAAAATTGTAATATTCACGAAGGTTTTATTTTATACCTTGGTTGAATAATATCCAATTAGGGATTTTTGTTTGGGTTAAAAGCTAAACTCGTAAAAGCTTTGGTTTAGAGATTGTGTGATTCAGTTCTAGTTTAGGTTTGAGATAAGCCCGATATAAAATTTCATTGGTTCTTGGTCATCCCAGTATTAAAACCAAGATAGGTTCAAGTTCGGCCCGGTATTAAATGCTTGGTAGGTTCGAGATCAGTCTGGTATTAAAATCTCGCAGGTTATTGATTATCCCGTGTAAAATCAATGTATAAGGTTCGTAAGCTCAACCCGTGTAAAAACTTGCAAGGTTTGCAAAACTTGAAGACTATCTGCTTTAAGGTTCTTGTTTATGGAGAAAGGACTAGTTGCCTTGATTCACTGTTTGGAAGAGAAAACTCTAACTGCCATATTCTAAGTCTTGTGTTATTTGGTTGAGATGAATCATAATTTCCTTGTATAAGGGGGGGTCATAATTCTTTCCTACAAAAAGCTTATAGACAAGATCTTGTAATATTGTTACAAATCATATTGGAAGACCAACAATTTTTTTAGTAGAAAGCCATTGAAGATATGATTAAACATAAAGTGAGGATGAACTTGCCTAACCACTATAAATCCTGGTGTACATTTCTCTCTCTCTCTCTCCCCTCTCTCTCTCTCTCTCACACACACACACGAGCATTTAAATTTGTAGTTGATCGCATGATTAGGTTATTTTTACTATTTTCTAGAATCGCATGTTGATATGATTTATCTTATTGTAGATAGTGATTCGTTGTGTAAGTAGTAGGTTTTGTTAGAACTTACATTTCTATTTTGTCTTAGTGTGGATTAAGTCATAAGACTTTGATTGTAGAATCTTAACTGTATTGAAAGTTATTCAATAACAATTTTCCATGAAAGTGAACAATTGTGATATAAAATTATTTTGTATATTATGGTGAAATTCAATAGTTCATCATATATGTATTGTAAATTGTTTGAGTAAACTAATATAACTTCCAATCGATAAGCATAAACTCTTTTACACAAACTTTGTTTTTGCCACACAAAACATTTTGAAAACGAAACTCTAATTAAAACATTTTTCAAATTACTATTTTACTCCATGTTCTCACCCAACAGTTATCTCTGCTACATTCATTTTATTCTTGTATTGATTCTAAACTGCCAAATATTATGTCTCGTACAACATCGTAGGTCTTGTTGCACTCTAATAAAATTTTCCCTTCATCTTGAGCGGTACCTTGGTGTAACATAAAACCTCTGAAGTTCTCCTCCATTATAGCCACCCAACTTAAATCTGATGATTTATATCACTTTCTATTTCTTCAACATTTTGTATGATGGTCCCAATATAATTAAACCACATGACTTGTAGAATGATATGGTCTCTAACTTTCACATTTAGGTTATAAATGCTTCTCATTTTGTTAAACTTACACGCCATATACTCTATTTTACTTATGCTTAGGCAAAACTCATGTGTTTCTAAAGGTTAACTCTAAGTCTCCATTCTCTCAAAGTCATCCTTTGACTCTCAAGTAAAACAATATCATCTGCAAAAAGCATGCTTATCAGTGCTAGCTCTTGGATGTGTTCAGTCAGTACATCCAAAATTAAAGTAAAAAAGTAGGAGCTTATGGTTAAACCTTTATACAAATATATTGTAATAGGTAAAATGTTTATCTTTCCACCTTGTGTTTGCACACTAGTCGAAACTCCTTCATGTGGAACCTTGTTTTGCAGGTGATATGCTTTCAACAAGGATATTTTTTCATGATGACAATTATTGTCTTCTGACAAGTCGAGCATAAACAATTAAGCGAATAAAGATGCAAACCTAAGTATTAGGCTTTGATGGACTTGAATATCCGATGATGACAAACAAATGAAATATAACCAAGTTACTACAAAAGATAAAGTGCCTGAAATTGTTTTGAAGCTCTAAAGAAGCCCTCCTAATTTATTAGTGAGTGAACAATTTGTAAAGCATAGGGGCTTTATCATAAAAGCGCGTGGCTAAAGCACGCACACTAAAATATTTTTCAAACTGTTGTTATCCAAGAAAATATTTTCAAAAATATATTGAAGTTGTGCCAGATGAATTAGGGACTAAAGTTAAGTGTGATAAAATAATATTTAGCCAAATTTTAAGTGTATTAAATATCATCTTGTAGTTATAAGTGTTAGAGATAATTATAATTTAGAACATATAAGGTAAATGAACACATAAAAAATAGAATATGAGTATGGGGTTTTTAGACCTCCACTGAATATAAAAGAATATTTTCATTAGGAGTCTCAGACTTCCATTAAATATAAAAGTTAATAACTGCAAATGGGGTTATAAACCTCCACTAAGATATAAAAGTTAGTAACAGCATATGGTGGTTTTTAAACCTCCACTAAAATATAAAAGTTAGTAACAACATATGGTAATTTTAAACCTCCACTAAATATAAAAGTTAGTAACAGCATATGGTGGTTTTTAAACCTCCACTACATATAAAAGTTAGTAATTGCATAAATATAAATGTTAGTAATTGCATATGGGGTTTTATACCTCCACACAAAATTTATAATAAAAATAGTCAGACTTATTATAGAGCACTTGACAAGTTGTCAGTTTTCTATAACAATGAGTAAAGTAGTAACGATAATGAATAGCCACTTTAGTTATAAATCACTTGACTGGTTGCCAGTTTTCTATAATCGGGGCAGATGAAAATATTAATAAGATTAAAGAGTTAAGTATAAAATATATACCTAGTGTACTGGAAACTTCTGATAGAACGACCATGCTCATAACGTGTTAAGAAAACTGAATACAGAGAGATAAGATAGTAGAGACTGAATACAGAGAGATACCGTGCTCATAATGGTTTTTGTGTGTGACATTACATATACCAAGGAGTGGTATTTATAGAGCTAGAACTTCACTACTATTAAATATAATGATACATGCTACTATGCAAAGTTTGAAAATTTTGTAGATAAAAGATATCCACTATTCACAATATATTTCAAAATAGTAATAATAATAATTACTCCCTCCATTCCTATATATAAGCACAAAATTTATATTTCACACATACCAATAAACTTCATTAAAACTCAAAGAATTATTTTACTTCTATAAAAATTAGTTACGTATTGACAGAAATACCCTTTACTATTAATTAAAAAAAGTATTTATAATAATTATCAGCCACCCTAATAATAGCTGTCTGAATTAATTGGTGGTGTTTACAACACCATATTTTCATCTCTCTTACGTGTTTCCCAAAAAAAAATTCTCCTGCTTCTTTCAAAAAGTTTGCCAAATTTTTCGTTTTGCCGCCTTATGTGTTCTTTAAATTGAAAACTAAAATGAAGTTATTTTCTTCAATTATGAATATGCCTCTAAATCTTGATTTAAACAAATCTCCTAAAGAAATTTTGGCTGATGAAAGTAGTACAGCTTCCATGAATTATTCTTCAAGTTTGATTATGGATAACAACCAAGAAAATCTGAATGTTTTTCATGATGACAACAGAACAACTTCTATGAATCATTCTCCAAACATGGAAATGAATTACAACCAAACACCTTCAAACTTTATTGAAGATGGAAATGTAGCAGCTTTCATGAGCTATTCTTCAAACTAGGAGATGGATTACAACACAACAAATCAAGAATTGCTTGATGATTATAACATGTACCCTCCTTCAAATATGAATGATTTATTTTCCGATGAAGATGATAGCGGAGAAGATGAAGAAAGCGCTCAGATTATATCTCAAGAAGGTATATCAATTTTTAGAATTTTTTACGTTATTTTTCTAAAAGTTATTGGTTTGTTTATGTAAAAGATTTTGTTTGTTATTTTTTTGTAAGATTTGATAATATCTCAAATTATTTATTCTAATTGAAGCGTTGATTTGTTTCACATTATTGCTTGTTTCTTTATATAAAATTTATGTTTTCTTCCAATTTTATAGTTGCATATTTGTTTCTTTATATAAATGTCACGTTTTTTTATTCAAGTTTTTGTTTCCTTATACAAAATCTTTTAATTAAATTAATTTTGTTTGATTTATTTTTAGAAGGAAGCACCAATATTGATGAGACACATTCATCGGGAAAAAACCTCATTTCCTTAACAATAATCAAAGAAAATTAATTTCAGAATTATTGATGCATTCAAGTTTTGATGGAAAACTTGAAAGAGGGACGGTTAAAAAGGTGACTACTTCATTTTCAGTATCTATAGATGTTATCTATCGGCTTTGGAGACAACTATGTGAAACGGGAGATGTTTTTCATAAGAAAACAAAATATTGTGGGAGAAAAAAAGTTGAGATTGATTATGAGAAAATGTGTGACATTCCATTATCTATGCGTAGAAATCTTCTATCTTTATCTTGTGCGTTGGGCATTAGCAAGACATCGTTGTTTAGATATGTAAAAGAAGGAGTTTTGCGTCGTCATTCAAGCGCATTAAAACCACACTTGAAAGATGATAATATGAAAGAACGGCTTAATTTTGTTTATCTATGCTTGAGGAAAGTAGCATTCCTCATGATACAAAGTTTAAGTCTATGCACAACGTAGTGCATATTGACGAAAAATGGTTTTACATATCTAAGAAATCTACAAACTATTATCTTCTTGCATATGAGGCTGACCCATATCGTACGTGTAAAAACAAAAATTACATTGGTAAAGTCATGTTTTTAGCTGCAGTTGCTAGGCCTAGATTTGACAATGAAGGTAACGAGATATTTTCAGGAAAAATAGGTGTGTTTCCTCTTGTCAATAAAGTACCGGCAAGAAGGTCCAGTGTTAATTGAGCAGCAGGGACACTTGAAACCAAACCGATAACTTCCATCAATAAAGAGATTAGTCGAATGTTTTTGATTAATAAGGTTCTGCCGGCCATCAAAGAAAAATGGTCATGAGAACAAGCTTCAGAAACAATTTACATACAACAAGATAATGCACCTTCCCATGTCTCTATGGATGATGAAGAATTTTGTCGAGTAGCTTCGGAAGGTGGTTTTGATATCCGTTTAACTTGTCAACCTCCGAATTCTCCTGACTTGAATGTTTTGGATCTGGGTTTTTTTAATGCCATTCAGTCTTTGCAACAAATGGAAGTGACTAATTCAATTGATGAGCTTATGCAGGCCGTGCAGAAATCTTATGACAATTTTTCTAGCAAAGCTTCAAACAAAATTTTTCTCACACTTCAATCGTGTATGATTGAAATCATGAAGGTCAAAGGATCCAATAATTATAAAATTCCTCATGTAAAGAAAGATGTCATGTTTCATCAAGGAAGACTACCTGTTGAACTAAAATGTGATGGTGAACTAGTTCACGAAGTTATGGAGTATTTAGAGAATTAGATTGTTGAATTACTTTGGCATACTAGGTTGTTGAATTACTTTAGTAATGTCTTAGCTTGCTATAGTTTGATATTTATGGAATAACTTTGTCATTGCTATTGATGTAAAATTAAAGTTAATCACATTGAAACAAAGTTATCCATATTAATACAAACTTGCTTTTGTCTTCGTGTACCATTTCCAAAACCTCGTTTTTTTTCAATTCCTTTGGTAAAATATAGGATTATATTATGGACATCATAATCTAAATGTCTTTGATAAAAATATTGAATTATAATGAACTTTATATAATGAACCTCATATTCTAAAGTGCATGCAACGTAAGAAAAAGAAAAACATCACCAGAGAGCTAAAAGTAATAATGGTTATGGTGTTGAATGAATAATTATTCTTTAACATCAAATGAGTATTTGTAATAACATTCAAATATTCAACATTAACACAAAGACAAAATAGCATCAACACATGGAGACCATTCATAACAAGAAATATGAAGACATTAAAAATAGGAGAAACAACTTTCCTTAGAACATGAGACAATACAATCCAAAATGAAGACACTAAAAATAGGAGAAAGAACTTTCCTTATAACAAGAAACATGCAGACACTAAAAACAGACGTGAGATATTGGATCGAACTCTAGTATGGTCGAAGGGTAGCTTCTTTGTTCGACAGTTCGACAGGGTTAAGCATGACGTCGAAGGTTGCTCACATGCTGGTGTCGAAGTGTGCATGCTGTAGTCGAAGATGGGTCGAGCATGCAGGTGTCGAAGATGCTAGGGTTGTTAGCATGTTAAATTAGGTTTTAGTGTTTAAACCCTGATTTGTTAAGTTAGCTTGTTTATTAAGTTGGCTTGTGTAATGGGCCTTGCTGAAAAAGCCCATTAGTTAGTACGTTAGGTTTTATTATAAATAGCATACTAGTCTCTCATCATTGCTAAGCTGCAAATCCTAATTTAGGGTGAGAGAGGTTATTTGTTATTCTTGTAAACTTGTAATCTTGTTTTAAGAGAAAGTAAAAGAATAACAGTTATAATCAATTCTTGTGTTCTTCTTATCTTCCCTAATTCCCTATTATACTTTGTTCTTGACATCGTTTTTCACAACAAATTGGTTCGGTGAGCGTGGAGAAGATGCCTTCAACAAAGTATGAGATTGAAAAGTTCTCCGGAGTGAATGATTTCGGTCTGTGGCGCTTGAAGATGAAAGCCCTACTGGTTCACCAGGGTTGCTTGGAAGCGTTGAAGGGAGAGGCAGCCATGAATGCAAAATTGACGGCAGCGGAGAAGACGAATATGATCGAGAAAGCACACATCGCAATTTTGTTGAGCCTTGGTGATAAGGTTCTCCGGCAGGTATCAAAGGAGACGACAGCATCAGGGTTATGGGTGAAACTTGAAAGTTTGTATATGACCAAATCGCTGGTAAATCGACTCTACCTGAAGCAAGCTTTGTATTCACTCAAGATGATTGAAGACAAAGTGTTGGCTGAGCAGTTGGATATGTTCAACAAGCTGATTCTTGATCTTGAAAATATCGATGTAAAGATTGATGATGAAGATCAAGCGCTGTTACTATTGTGCTTTTTGCCTTGATCACATGCTCACTTCAAAGAAACTCTCTTGTATGGAAGGGAGTCCCTGACGTTTGAAGAAGTTCAATCAGACTTGTATTCTAAGGACTTGAATGAACGAAAGGAGCATAAACCTTCGACTATTGGTGAAGGTTTGGCCGTTAAAGGAAAATTCTTGCGAAAGAATGGTAAGTTCGACAAGAAGGGCAAAAGCCAGTCGAAGTCTTATAGTGGCGAAGCATCTGGCATTCGATGCTATCATTGTAAGAAGGAGGGTCACACAAGAAAAGTGTGCCCTGAACGCCTGAAAGATCATGGAGGTAAGGATAATGGAAACGCTGCCATTATTCAAGATGATTTCGAATCATCTGATGTTCTTGTGGTTTCAAGCAGTGACTCTAGGAAGGAGTGGATTATGGATTCAGGTTGCACTTAGCACATGACTCCAAACAAAGACTTGTTCGAGGAATTATGTGATCAAGATGGTGGATCAGTATTGCTGGGAAACAATAAGGCTTGCAAGATTGCAGGTGTTGGATCTGTGAGGTTCAAACTCCATGATGAGTCAATAAGGTTGTTGACTGAAGTCAGGTATGTTCCTGATTTGAAGAGAAATCTACTTTCTCTTGGTGAATTCGACAAGAAAGGATATGTTTTCCAAGGAGAGAAAAATGTCCTAAGAGTTATGAAGGGGTCGAAGGAAGTCTTGAGAGGCGTGATGAAACAAGGCTTGTATACCCTTGAGGCTGAAGTTGTAAGTGGTTCGACAAACGTTGCATCCACGAAACCATTGTCGAAGACAGAAATATGGCACATGAGATTGGGCCATGTCAGTGAAAGGGGTCTGGTCGAATTAGGGAAACAAAATCTACTTGGTGGAGACAAAGTCGAAAAGCTGAAGTTTTGTGAACCCTGTGTACTTGGAAAATCTTGCAGAGTGAAGTTCAACAAAGGCAAACAAAGAATACATGGATCCCTTGATTACATTCATGCTGATCTTTGGGGGCCTGCAAGGTGTCCATCACATTCAAGAGCAAGGTATTTTATATCCATAGTAGATGATTATTCCAGAAAATTATGGGTATTCATCCAGAAGACTAAGGATGAAACTTTTGAGAATTTCAAAAGTTGGAAGACTCTGGTTGAAAATCAGACTGGCAGAAAGGTCCAGAGGTTGAGAACCGACAATGGCCTTGAATTTTGCAATGAGGCATTCGACAGTTTTTGTGCTGCCTCTGGTATTGCAAGGCACAGAACTACTGCAGGTACTCCACAGCAAAATGGTTTGGCTGAAAGGTTTAATCGAACTATTTTGGAGAGAGTCAGATGTATGTTGACTAGTGCTGGGTTAAAGAAGGTGTTCTGGGCTGAGGCTGTTTCGACAGCAACATATCTGATTAACAGATGTCCTTCGAAAGTGTTAGATATGAAGACACCTGAAGAAGTTTGGTCGGGACATCCACCAGATCTCGACAAACTGAGAGTATTTGGCTGTGTAGCCTATGCTCACATTAGGCAAGACAAGGTCGAACCTAGAGCTCTGAAATGCATGTTCATGGGATACCCTGAAGGAGTCAAAGCTTATAGGCTATGGTGCCTAGAGCTAGGTCACAGGAGGTGTATCACCAGTCGAGATGTAGTTTTCAATGAAGCTGAAATGGCTTTTAAGAAAATTGATAATGTTAATCGAAGTACAGAAACATCTGACGAAGAGCTGAAACAGGTAGAGATTCCTGTTGAGGTGGAGCATGTTGATGCTGAATTGCATATCCCTGATGAAGTCGAAGAAGCAGAAGATGCTGAGGAAGTTGAGGAAACTGACGATGACTACCTATTGTCGAGAGATAGGTCGAGAAGAGTCATCAAGGCACCTCAGAGACTTGGGTATGCAGATCTTATAGCTTATGCCTTAATCTCTGCAAGTGAAGTTTTAGATGAAGAACCTAGAGACTACAAGGAAGTTATGAGGAGTCGAAATAAGACTGAATGGCTGAAGGCCATGGATGATGAGATGAAATCTCTTCGTGATAATCACACTTGGGAACTGATCAAGAAACCTGTTGGGGCAAGGTTAGTCAGCTGTAAATGGATTTTCAAAGTTAAGGAAGGAATTGAAGGAGTGACGTCGAAAAGATACAAAGCAAGGTTAGTTGCAAGGGGTTTCACTCAGAAAGAAGGTGTCGACTTCAATGATGTGTTTTCTCTTGTTTTGAAGCATAGGTCCATTCGAATGTTGCTTGCCATGGTGGCACAGTTCGATCTTGAACTGGAACAGATGGATGTGAAAACTGCGTTCTTGTATGGTGATCTAGATGAAACGATCCTGATGAGGCAACCTGAAGGGTATGTCGAAAAGGGGAAGGAATATTGTGTGTGCAAGTTAAAGAGATCTTTGTATGGGCTGAAACAATCTCCTTGACAGTGGAATAGGAAATTCGACAAGTTCATGGCACACATAAGTTTCATTAGAAGTCAGTTCGACCACTGCGTTTACTTTAGATTTCGACCTGGTAATTCATTTGTTATTTTGTTGCTTTATGTGGATGATATTCTCATAGCAAGCAACAATGTTGAAGATGTGACGAGGGTGAAGGCTGAACTCAATAAGGAGTTCAATATGAAGGATTTGGGAGCTGCTTCCAGGATTCTTGGAATTGACATTCAAAGAGATAGAAAGAAGTCGAAGTTCTTGGAATTGGCATATCTACGAAAGATTCTCGAAAAGTTTGGTATGTCGAATTCGAAGCCAGTTGTGACTCCAATATACCCTCAATTCAAGCTGAGTATTGATCAGTGTCCCAGTACTGATGTTGAAAGAGCCTATATGAATAGCATTCCGTATGCTAATATAGTTGGTTCTTTGATGTATGCTATGGTCTGTACTAGACCCGACATAGCATATGCAGTAAGTCTTGTAAGCAGGTACATGGCGAATCCTGGAAAGGCTCATTGGCAAGCATTGAAGTGGATTTTAAGGTACATAAATGGGTCTCAGAACAGAGTCCTAATTTATGGTGGAGCCTTGGGTGAAGATAGTAAAGCAGTAATAGAAGGATATGTCGACTCTGATTATGCAGGTTGTATGGATTCTAGAAAATCTATTTCTGGATATGTTTTCACTATGTTTGGCACTGCAATTAGTTGGAAAGCAACACTTCAGAAGGTTGTTGCTCTATCAACCAATGAAGCGGAGTATATTGCCCTAACTGAAGCTGTGAAAGAAGCATTGTGGCTTGAAGGATTTGCGAAGGAGCTGAAACTTCAAGGTCGAGGTATCACTGTTAAATGTGATAGTCAGAGTGCAATACACCTGTCGAAGAATTCAGTCTATCATGAGCGAACTAAGCATATTGATGTGAGGCTGCATTTCGTTAGAGGAGTAATCGAGCGTGGAGAAGTCCAAGTGCTGAAGGTTTTGACTGAAGACAATGCTGCTGATATGATCACCAAGACATTGCCGAGTTGCAAGTTTTTCCACTGTATGCAGTTGCTAGTTTGTTCCCTTGATGTAGTAGAGTTAGATCCAAGGTGGAGATTTGTGAGATATTGGATTGAACTCTAGTATGGGCGAAGGGTAGCTTCTTTGTTCGACAGTTCGACAGTTCGACAGGGTTAAGCATGACGTCGAAGGTTGCTCACATGCTGGTGTCGAAGTGTGCATGCTGTAGTTGAAGATGGGTCGAGCATGCAGGTGTCGAAGATGTTAGGGTTGTTAGCATGTTAAATTAGGTTTTAGTGTTTAAACCCTAATTTGTTAAGTTAGCTAGCTTGTTTATTAAGTTGGCTTGTGTAATGGGCCTTGCTGAAAAAGCCCATTAGTTAGTATGTTAGGTTTTATTATAAATAGCATACTAGTCTCTCATCATTGCTAAGCTGCAAATCCTAATTTAGGGTGAGAGAGATTATTTGTTATTCTTGTAAACTTGTAATCTTGTTTTAAGAGAAAGTAAAAGAATAACAGTTATAATCAATTCTTGTGTTCTTCTTATCTTCCCTAATTCCCTATTATACTTTGTTCTTGACATCGTTTTTCACAACAACAGAAAAATAAGCACTTGTTCTCCATACAACCCAAAATGATGAACATGAGACAAAATCTTAATCAGAAACTCTAAGATGAATACTAATATTTTCCTTTCATTTTTGAGATACGCCTAATACAAAGTGTATAATAAAATCTTTAACATGTCATAAACCTCTTTTCCCAACTCTTCATTCTCTAAGTCAAAGACTAGCCCCTCATCTGGAAATTTATTCAGATCCAAAACAGCTTTGTTGAGGTCAAAAATTGCTCTCTCAAAAGGTTGAACAACTTGGTTACTCACACTTGAATTCTTTTCATCTTCAGAGCATGCATTCATTGAGTACACAACTTCATTAGGGGGGTTGTTAAGATCAAACTGTTGCATATACTTGTCTATGTTTGCAGCACCTTCATCCTTCAAGTCATCATCAAAGCCTAGATCAAATGAAGGACCATTGAAGAGCTATTGTGAAACATCCATTTTTAATACTCCTATCAAAATAGATTTCGTACGGTAAATATTCTTAAAGAAGTGAATGAGTATAAAATGAGGGAGTAGTTACTTTTATATATAATCATGTGACCTTTGGTATATCCTACTACCAGTATTACTACGTATCCAAGCTACTACTATTATTGCCACTAAAGTGGCTTTTCCACTAAAAGGCATTGAAAATTGTATAAATAATTAATGTTATTGAAACAATAAAAACTAATGAGTAATGAAGGGCATTATTGGTAAAATAATATTATATATAATTAATGAGGGGTGCTAACACACTCTCTTTTGAACACTCTCTCAAACACTCACTTTTTTATTGATTTAATCATGTGTAGGCCCCTCACTTTGAAAATAGATCCCATATAAAATAGTAGGCCCCACACATATTTCAACCAATAAAAGAGGAAGTGTTTGAGAAAGTGTTCGAAAGAGAGTGTTGTTAGCATTTCTCATAATTAATATAGCCAGATTTGCTTATATTAAAGAACAAAAGGTATTGCAATTTTTTGCTTATATATAGGAATGGAGGGAGTACTTATTATTATAACATAAAGTAAAAATTGTATCAATAGTTGTTTGTGGTGTAGATATGGTTATCAAATAGAGGTTTTGGTGTTTTATTTTAGGCAATGAAGTAGTAGGTTAATTGGTGGTTGTTATTATTTATTTCTTTAATTAATGTGTAACTGGATAGAGGTGGTAAGTTGAATACAACTCTATCTTGATAGAGGACTAATGTGATGGTTTAGTGAAAAAAATATTATTTAATTGATTTTAAAAAGAAAAAAAATACAATGAAGTAATAGAATTAGTGGGAGGTGATTTAATAAATTATTATTAAATTAAAAATAAATTTTGTAAAAAAAAATTAAAAATAAGTTGGAAACAGTAATATTAGATATTTTAAGATTTATTGAATTTTTTTATTATTTATTTATGAGATTTGGAGATAGTATTTAATCTCACTGAGATACGGATCAATAATATCACTAACTTGAACGTTAAACATGTATACTCAAATGTTACTAAAATATAAAAAATTATAATGTTTTAGCATCATCATTTTGCTTTGAAAAATATTTAAAATATGGAAATGACTTTTAAAAGTGGATTAATTTAATTTTATTCTAAATAATTATGAAAATAGAAAATATATAAATACTACTAATAAAAGATAGCTTTTATTAAATAATTAAAAAAGTAAATGAGTATAAAAATTTAGTGAAAGAAATAAGTTGTTACTCAATAATTCAAAATTATAATAAATGAATATAATAATTTAGTTGGAAAATATTATTTTATATAAAATGAACATATGAATTATTATATTAAAATATTGTAGGTAAAAAGGTAGTATGGACATATAGAGCATACATAATGGAAATTGATGGGAGAAGTGATGGTTAGTAATACTAAGAAATTAGTATCAGTCTTATAAAAATATGTTCATTAAAAAGAATTAACAAAATTAATATTGAAAATCAAGAAATTAATATTATTTTTAAATTTTATGTCAATAAATAGTGTGAAAATAAAAATGAGTGTTAATCTTATAAAAATATGTGAATTAAAAAAATCTAACAAAATTAATATTATAAATTAATAAACTAATATTATTTTTAGCTCCAAATTATATCGGTCACACTATTTCTACTTTATAATACCTAATTAAATAATAATAATGTCTGGCATACATAAATTAAGTATACTACTGATTATAAATATTTTAAACATGGTTAGACTTAAAACTAAAAATCACATACATAAATTTCACAAATAAAAAATGATTAATTTTATTTCTATCTTATAATACCTAATTTAATAATAACAATGTGCATGATAGATATAAAAAAAATTAATATAAATAAAAAAGAAGAAATGAACTCAAAAATTAAATAATCAAACAAAAGTTAAAAATAGTCGGATAAGAGATATCATAATGATAATGCAACAAAAGTAAGTACAGTAAAAACTCTTTAAATTAATAATGTTAGGACCGGAGAAATTTATTAATTTAGAGAGTTATTAATTTATCGATAAATTAATAATTATTAATTTATCGATAAATTAATAATTATTAATTTAAAGAGTTCTTAAGTAATTATACTGTACATGTTAAACAAAAAGGAAAATTAGTCTATGCCTCTTAGAATTACGTTGCAGCGAACCTTGGGACTCAAGGTGAATTAGTAACTACTGTGTTCATATCCATTGGAAATCAATAATGACTTTTGAAGTATAATAAATGTAAACAAGAGGAACAAATGTGTTCAATGTATTCTTAAAGGAAAACAAACAACTATTGAATCATATTTCAATATAGTGTAATATATTTTTTTTAGTTTCTATGAATTATTAATTTAAGATTTTCTTGGGACCGGAAATTATAAAGGGATCTCCCGAAAATTTATTATCTTATTATTTTATCGAGTTTTTTAATTTTTTACATTGGCCCAAGTCAGGATTGGACAAATTTATTATTTTAGAGAGTTTATTAATTTACCGAGTATTAATATAGAGAGTTTCTACTGTAGTAAGTACAACCAAGAGTAAGTGTTCAACACTTACTCCAAATCATAACCATTGATTTTCATTAATCTAACGGTTTTAATTAAAATCTTAATCTAGTTATTTTTGGAAATATTTTTCTTTATAAAATTTTAATTAAAACCGTTGGATTAATGATAATCAATGGTTATGATTTGGAGTAAGTGTTGTACACTTACTCTTGGAGTCAATATAACTCTCCTCATATATATATATATATATATATATATATATATATATATATATATATATATATATATATATATATATATATATATATATATATATATATATATATATATATATAATCCTTCAACTTCTCTCCTCCAAAACTTCCCGCCAAAATTTCTACCAATTATAATTAATTCAATTAAAATAAAATAATTTTAAAAAAATAGTTTAAGTAAAATAATTAACATCCCACTAACTCAAAACTACCCACCAACTCACATCATTATAATTTAAATTATTATTAATTAATTAAAAACAATTATTAACATTCCTCATTACTCAACTTCCCACTCACACCACAAAAAATGTATTTCCACTAATAATAACAAAAATAATAATTAACCCATTACTCACAATTATTAACCCATTACTTAAATTTTCTATTAACTCACATCATCAAACTTTAAATTATTAAATTAAGAGAAAATTACTTCTCAAATTAAATTAAAAAATAAATATTTCTCATAAATAGATGAAATATCTAAAATCACATTTTAAGAATAACTATTCAAACAAAATCTTTATTTGAAGTTTTTATAAAAAGTTTCTTTGTAATTTTTTTTCTTCATAAAATTATGTAACACTATAAAAATCTTTTTTTAAAAAGCAAAACAAACGGGCCCTTTTTTTTTCAATCTATGAAATCATTTTCGATAACTATTGAATTTGATTATTTAAAATTTTAACTTTTCTATTGTTGTTATGGTTATTTTCCAATCTTTGAATTTTAGGACTTTTTAACTAGCACTGCAATGACACAGTTGCATTCGGTTTTATTATGTAATTTTGGGATAATCACTCATATTGAATAATTTTAATTTAGTTTAGGTTTATGTTTAGAAATTCATGGTTTTATCATTTACTTTGCAGGAAAAAAGAAAATATCTTGTTCTGAAAGAGATTCCAGAAAGTGGAGTTACTGAACTTAAATTCATGGTTCTATGACCAAGGTGTAATGTTTGAATTAACTCTAAATCTTGTTATTTCTTTGTAAGTTGGATTAATTTTTATTATTTTATTTGTACTGGCATTATGTAGTTTCTATTGACGAATTAGTTCAAATTTAAATATATAACAAGAGGTTATTCGTCTAAAATAGACTAGAAAACTAGGGGACATGTTAAAAATGAAGTTTAGTTTAGTACTTAGAATAAATCCATGTGAAATCGAAACCGTCCGAATTGATTTCATTATGTTACAATTTCTTACTAAATAGCTTAGAATAATGAAATGACTCAATAATATACTAGGTGTTGAGACCCACAAGTTATGTTGAAACTTGGTGCTGGTGTTGATGCTTGTGGAGGTTGAACTGGTGAGAGTTGCGCTGAGGTGGTTGTGGAGTAGAAGAGGGTGATAGTTATTAGTAGTTGTAGAATTGGAGAAGAGAAAATAAATTGTTGTTTCTTCATTGTTGAATGTGTTAAGATGAGATTAATGCGTGTGACACTTTGAAATTACTACTCGATAGCAGTTTATTTGTGTCTTGGTGTGAGGAATGAAGAATAAAGGATCGGATTTTATTGAGGATGTTAATAGGTGTAAGGTTAGTTTAGTTGGAAAGAAAATTGGAAGTTATAACTTTTTCATCATATCATATCATATGATTGATCAATTGTTTGTTAGAGAGGAGATTTGACAGTGGAGTTATATAACTATTAAAGAGATATATAAGTATATTAAAATGTGTATGCATGAGTTATTTGGCTTTCATCACATCATAGAGTTATGATATCAATTATTTGATGCTGAGGATATATGAAAATATGGTAGGAAAGTGGGCTTTTGATCTGTTAGAGGTTGAGGATTTCCATCTGCCAGAAAGAAGAGGAAATAATTAGATTATAATTTATCTTCCCAATGTCAGATAAAGATTTCTTAACTGTGAAGCACATACCCCCTAAAATTAAGCGTGAACGGTTTTGGATACGTGTCGTTATCCAACACTTGAAAATGACACTTACAACACATGTTGGAAAAGTCAAACAAGTGTCGGAAAAATCAGACAAGTGTTTAAAAAAAAATCTTTGTTTCGACACTGAGTTATATCAGTATCCGGCCCCGTATGACACTCACACCACATGTATCGGACAATTCACACAATTGTTTCAAACAAAGTTTGTTTTTTTCTTTGCTTGAAGACACTTTTATACAATTATTTTTTAACAAACCTACAAACATAGAAGCAATGTTTCGATAAAGAATTAAAAACGTTAATTTTGACTGAAATATTTTAACTCTTATAATAATAAATGTATAAAAGAAATTCAAATACTACCATATGTATGTAGTTGTTGCAGCTTCAGTGTCCTATATTTTTTACATTATTAATGTTGAAGTGTCCATGTCATGTCGTCGTGTCATGTCCAATTATTTGTGTTGAAATCTATGCTTTATTGTTTGTTAATAAGGACTGAGGAGCTAAGAAGCAAACGTTAGACCTACCATACTCTCATATTAGTTTATACTGTTTTTGAAGCTAACAATAGAAATCAAATTCACTGTGCAATTAGTTTATACTGTATTTGATGCTAAAACAATAGAAATCCAAACAATATGCTGGAAGAGTTTCCATTATGGAACCATTTTTCGGCCAAAGAAATCGGAATAATTCCAATGAGGAAGAGTGTCTATTGTGTCCATTAATTGAACTTTAAACTTTTTGATGATTTTAGGTGGTTAGATTGAAAAGTGTATTTATTGTTCTTTTTAACTATAGAATTTGAGATTGTGTTATTAACTTGAGAATTTGAATTAGTATCAATTTTTTCTAAAGGTTAAAGAATGATAAGTCATCTATTTTATGTTCATGTGTGCCCACTGATATGGGTTGTGCATATCTATTAATGCTTACAAACTAAGCTATCACACAAGAATGTTATAGAAACTGGGGACGTAGGACTGCAAACTGTTTTAGCCAAATGGCCTAAGCTTGTATGCATATCTAACAAAAATAAGAAAACTAATAACTTATCTAAATATATAAAAAGCGGGATCACCGTCTTCATGTAAAAGTACAAGCCAATAAAAAGGGAACAATCAGTTCCAGAATATCAATATTTTGGTTCCAGCAATAGGAGATGCTGACAATATTGTGTAGCTTAATTAGATTTTCTAGATAGCTTATATGTTACACCAGAGATCACTAATTTTCAAATGATTAAGTTTTGTTTGTATTATAGTTCTTTAGATTGACAATGCTAGTTAGGAATAAGGAAGTTATTATGTTCTTTGCACTTTACTTATTATTTGTTCTGGAGTACCAACACTTAAGTTTGTTACTTTTTCATGTGGTGCAGACAATAAACGCGACACGAGTGACGATTGTAAAGTAGACATTCAATTCATAAATATTACAAATTATGTAGCAAGCATGAATAACGACAAAGATGCTAATGATGTTGAAGTGAGCAATGGTAGTTATGAGGATAATGAAGAAGGGAAATAGGACTTGATCCGTCATCATCTATTCATTGGCGCTTTAAATTTTTATCTTTGACCATACATGAGTAGAAAAAGCACATGCATTACTTTTTGTTGTGTTCCTATAGTACAAAAAAATGGGTAAGGATGATATTACCTATAGAAACAAAAAGTGATGTGAATAGAAGCAACAAATTATTGGTTCACTTTGAAGGGCTTTCTCAACTAGCTCAGCCTGCTCCTTATGGTAAACCTTGAGGAAACCAGTAGCTGTGGCTGCAGACAGAGCACGACCAACATATTTGATATCATCATAACGTCCCCTACCTAATGACTTTGTCGAGGTTATAAATTGTGGTAAAACATAAGTGTATCCACTCATGTTCATTGGTTCTTCTTGACACCAAACAACTTCGCGTTTAGCACAAACAAAACAAAGTAAAAATATTTAGCACAAAAGACTTAACATGATTAATATTGAGTCATAAAAAATTCAATGATTCTTAAGAACGGTTTGAACAGACATACTTGGATATCGTTTGAGTTCTCATCGGACAATATCATAAGGGAAAGGACAAATTTGTTCCACCCTACATATTGCAACATCTTTTGCATGTACCTTTGTTCGTTTATCATCAAGTTCGTAGTAAACCTGAGATGAATGTAAGACATTGATGATCATAAGAAGCATATTTAGAAAACAACGAGTTTAACAGATGAACAGCCAGTTCCAATGAGTATCAAACCTTTTGAGAACATAATATTGAGCATTTGATACCCTCCTTGACATTTGCGTGGTTGGTTTGGTCTTTTAGGAGGCACTTAAATCTGGTTCCTTGTGTTGTCAAAGCTTGGATGTCCTTGAACATCATCAAACTCAGATAAATTTGATCTGCAAACCTTATTGCAAATTAGATTCTTAAGGGATATTACAATGAGAGGTTAATGGAATTCTCTATGTAATGAGAAATTTACGGAATTCTCTATGTATCTGCGACAAAACAAAAAACAACTATGAGAAAATTTGACGATACATTACAACTTCAAGTGAAAAATCTAATATTAATTGATTATTATACTAATTACAAACATGCTGCTGTAAAACATGGAAATTTTTTTCTTGCGTTGTGACAATCACAATATGTCAATTACATTCTTGAACTTGTTTTTGTAGAGTAGGAACCATCTCAGGAATAATATAAGGATGATCATCAGCCATCTGCAAAGAAAGCAGTGTTGCACCCCAAAATTTGCCCTCTTTCTCTATGCTATAAGTTATGGATGGCGTTTATTTCGCCAGTCAAAAATTGAAGAAAATAATAAAAGGGTTTCTCATCTTTGTTCAAGTTTGTTTCAATCGATTCTTCGGTGTGCATTGAAATGTGAAATAGGATTGGTTCATAGACTTCTTCTTCAAGTTACAGGTTTGTCTACATAGAATGACTGGATTTCATGTTAAGAGGTGTTTCTATGTCTCAATCCTTATCTCCATTAAAGAGGTCCTCAAAGCATCATGGTTATGTTAAAGTCATCTATTGAGGAAGACATTTTGTCAAAGCATGATATATGACCTGAAGATTCATTACAATTGAGACATCAATGTTCTTTTAAATTGATCGATTGATTGAAGTTCAAGTCACTTACGGTTCGAAAATTGAAGACAAGTTTTCATTAAATAAAAGATTCGAATTTATTGGTGAGTACTTGATGCCACGAGTGCAAATTATTCGAGACCATACAAACGTACATGTTTGTCAAGAAAATTTGGAAGTTCAAAACAAGTGTTATTTTTACTACAAGATTCAAGTCCATACAATATTCATATACTCATTTCAAATCCCTTTATCATTTATCAAACTCCAAGTCTAATCCATGTCATACATTACATACAGTCCAAAGCAAAATACAATTAAAACAACTCAAGCATTTGTGTACAGTTTGCGGTCCTAATGCTGCAGCACCAAGCATGACTTCAATAAACCAAACCGTTACACAAGATCAAACCGGAAAATTCTACACTATTAAGAAAACCGATCCTGCATCACATAATAAATTGAACCGGTCCGTTCACCAGATTTGTCAAAAAAAGGAAACGCTGCAATACCAAGAGAAACCAACTGCACTTCGCAGCTGCAAATAAACTGATACCGGTTCGAAAATTAACCAGCAGCACAAGGAAGAAAAATCAGACCCAAAGATATCACAGAAACAAAAGAAAAGAGGCATAACAGAATGAAAAAAAAAAAGGAAGGAAGAAGAAGAACGTAACAACCTGTAACAAAAAAGGCTATCAATCTTTTCTCCCATCTTTATCATCTTCATCATCTCTGTTCTTCATCATCTTCAAGAAAACTCCATCGTTCTTCTTCAACCTTCAATGGCAAGAACACTCTTCAATCTTCAATTCAATCACCAGAAAATATAACAGAAAAGAAAAAAGATCTTCTTCATTCTTCGATCGCTCTTCTCCACAAACAAAAAGATCTGTAACAGAAAAATCATGAGAATTCGACCAACCTTTCCAATGGAATCGATTCAACAGAAATGAGAAGAAGATATTTAACAGAAAAGATCAGAGAACAAACCTGATAACTGAATCGTAACAATCTCTTCGGAACTTCAACACTCTCTGAAGCTTCCAATCATCATCGCTCAAGAAATTCCAGGGAGAGGCTCTTGAACCTTCACTCTTGGATAATTCTCTTTTGCTCTGAAGCTTTATCTTCAATCTGAAGAACTCTAATCATCTCAGTCCCTCACAAATCCTGCAGAAAATCACAGTTAGAGAACAACCTTCAACATTCTCGATTCATCGGAAAATTACCGAAAACCTTGAGTCAACAATCTTTGAACGTGATTCAATCTTCTCAGCATCATCTTTCACAAACACTTCACGTTCATCATCAACTTCCGATAAGCTTCAATCTGTAAACAAGATCATCTTCATCTCGCATTGAATCACCTTATTTCTGCGCAACGCATCATCTTCTCCGCCGCGTCTGTGCGTCAACAACTTTGCATCGTGTTCATCATCACCGTTCTCGCAGAATCAATATCTTCAATTTCTGCAAATCTCATCAAACCACGATTCAACTATCATAACATCATCATCACCAATGGCAAAAACGCAGAAACGAAGAGGGAGAGATGAGAGACCAAATCGAAACCGAATCAAAATCGAGCGAGAGAGAGAAGCGACGAAGAGCTGATTGAGACGGAGAGAGCGTGATTTGAGTGCTCAGACGGGAGAAGGTTGATCGGGGAAGAACTCCGCTCGCCGTCGCCACTTCGTGAGAGAGTGGAGTTCCGCCGCGGCCATGGGAGAAGAAGAGAGATGAAGTTCAAGCGTTGCTTCTCACGTAAATCCCTAATCCCTTTTTAGCTCTCCTTTTGATTAATGCGTAATTAAGTGACAGTAATTGAGATTAATTTGAATTGAATGAGTAGTAAATCTTGTTCAGTAGGTTAATCGTTTGATAAGAATAGAAGTACAAAATCGGATTTAACCTAATGAACTAATTGAACCATATAAAATCTGAATTCTGATCATGTTCATTGGGCCATGCCTTGTCCATACGAGAAAATTATACCCTGTACCCCTACGTTTATCCCAATACCCCGACAATTTTTTAAAAATTCCAATTTTATCCTTTTTTACTTTTAATTTTTAATTTTTTTTTTATTTTTTCATTGTTACTGTTTGTACGGACGGTAAGGAGAGAAAGGAAGATTGTTACGTCGTCTGAACCGGATAACCAGACATGCAGTTTTCCGGTTTGTTTTTTTAAAACTTTCATCAACCGGATATCCCATGGATGGGTATTCCGGTTTGTTTTATTTCAACTTTTACCAACCGGATATCCCATGTATGGGTATTCCGGTTTGTTAAATTTCAAGTTTTCCCAACCGGATATCCCCTTTGTGGGTATTCCGGTTCTTGTTTTTTTTAATTTTTTCCTTTTTTTTTTAAATTACTTTAATTTTAACTTTTTATTTTTTTTTTAATTATATATGAAACTAAATTAATTATATATATATATATATATATATATATATATATATATTTATGTGTGGATCCTCCTTTGAAGAAATGCGATGTAACTCAAACATGTGTGGATACAACTGATGTTTTTGTAACTGGTCAAAAATTTGCTACAAGAGAAGAGGCGATAAGTTGGATTAAGGACGTTGGAATCAGGAATAAAGTAACAGTTATAATAGCTCGTTCAGATATCAAAACAGGCAAGCGAGGAAGAAGTGATAAATTAATATTTGGTTGTGATAGAGGTGGAAAATACAAAAAAACAGATAGCGAAACCCAAAGTGCTAGTAAGAGATGTGGTTGTCCTTTCAAAATTAGGTCAACACCGTCGAAAGATGGTTCTGGATGGAAGATCGATGTAAAATGCGGAGTACACAACCACGGCTTACCTGATAGATTTGAAGGTCATGCTTTCGTAAGTCGACTAAATACAGATGATAAGCAACATATTGTTGATTTGACAAAACGCCATGTTCCACCAAGACACATATTATTGTCATTGCAAGAGCGTGACCCGGAGAATGTCACTCGGATCACGCAAATATACAAACATAAGAGTAAGATACAAAAAGACATAAGGGGTCCTAGAACAGAAATGCAACAATTGCTCAAGTTGGTTGAAGAATCAGGTTATGTTTACTGGAGTAGGAAAAAGGATGAGTCAGAAGTTGTGAGAGATATTTTTTGGGCACATCCAGAATCAGTGAAGTTGTTGAATATGTTTCCTATTGTATTGATTATGGACTGCACATACAAGACAAACAAGTACAGGCAACCGTTGTTTGAAATAGTTGGTATGACATCAACTAAATTAACATTTGCTGTTGCATTTGCCTATATGGAATCTGAGCAGACAGAGACTTTTTGTTGGGTATTGGATAAGTTGAAACAGTTGTTTATCAAGCAGGATAATTGTCCTCAAGTAATCTTGACTGATAGAGATCTTGCTTTAATGAAAGCCATTGAAACAATATTTCCAAAGACAGCTAATTTGCTTTGCCGATTTCACATCAAAAAAAACGTGAAATCAAAGTGTAAGGAACATGTTGTGGATGATATGCGAGAAACAGTGGAGAAAATGTGGTTTGAACTGATAAAGGCTAGTGATGAGATGGAGTACCATCAACGGTTGAAACAACTTGAGGATGCATGTGTTGACTCCAAAGGTTTTATTGATTATGTGAATGACACGTGGTTGACACCGCACAGACATCGATTTGTTGAAGCATGGATCAATCAAGTGTTACATTTGGGCAACACAACAACAAATAGGTATGTTTATGTGATTTTATCGACATTGTTTCTTTATATTAATATTACAGATAATTAGTTGTTTTTTTTAATTTAAAGGGTGGAGTCTGCGCATTGGAAACTTAAGCAAATGTTAGAGAATAGCTTAGGTGATTTATGCAAATGTTGGGAGGCTATGAATGACAACATCAAGATACAAGTGGGCAACATTAGAGCTTCATTTCAGAAGAGTTTTTATGAAGTTGAGCATGCACATACTAGTCCTTTTTATTCAAATTTGCGTGGTTCAGTATCAAGAGCTGCATTGAGGCAGATTGCTGAAGAGTGGTTGAGGATTGACATGGTGGGTACCGATACGCAAAAGTGCGGATGTACTCATAGAAAAGTACATGGGTTACCATGTGCTTGTGAGTTAGGGAGATATACATTGAGTGGTGATGCGATACCAATTGAGGCTATTCATATTCATTGGAGGAAACTAAGTATGGAAGGGAATCAAGATATAGATGCAGATGATGGATCAGAAATAGACATGACAAATGCAATCGATGAAATTTGGAAAATGTGGAGGTCATTAGATGTTGTCGGAAAAAGAGCATTAAAAAGCAGAGTGTGTGAGATTGCTTATCCAACTACAACAAAGATGTGTCCACCGCCTGAAAAAATTAAAACCAAAGGAGGGGTTAAGAAAAAAGGGAAGAGACCTGTGGGATATGATGTTTATCGTGATCCTTCAGGATATGAGTATGTTGATCAATCACATTTGAGTTCTCAAAAATCTTCAAAGAGGTTATATTCACAACTATCTCAAACCTCAAAAAATAGAGAATTTGATAAATACATTGTACAATTTCCAGATTACATCAGACCATTTATTGATGACATTGTTGATGTAATGGATGATGGAAATTGTGGTTTTAGAGCCATTGCATCTTTGCATGGTTATGGCACAGATGGATGGTCAATGGTTCGTCGGGATTTGGAGAAAGAGATTATAGGTCCTAGAAGCAAGTTGTATGAGGATTTATTTGGTCAACGCCTTCCAACAGTGAGATCATCGTTGGTGATAGAAAATTTAGGTCAACAACCACCAAATAAATGGATGACGTTACCTGAGTTGGGCTATGTAATAGCTAATCGGTATAATGTTGTTCTCGTCTCTTTAGGTCACCTTAGTTTGAGTTACTTTCCTATGACGAGTGCACATTCACCTAATGCATCCATTTACTGTATCGGCTTTGTCAATGGAAATCATTGGGTTCAGGTAGTTAGAAACACATTTTTCGTACATTCAATCCCTATTCGTGTTTTTCTGATATTTATTTTATGTGCAGGTAAACATGAATGAAGGATTCCCGTTGCCACCTGTCACAACTGATTGGACGAAATATCGCACAAAAGATGCAACTTCTTGGATGGTAGGATTTGTCGGGCGGTTACAACATTGGCAACGGCTAATGCCTATACTACCAAAACATGTCAGCTTAGATTGATTTTATGATATTACAACATTAGTACTATTGGATTTTAATATGTTGCCAAATGGATTATAAATAATTAATCTCAAACTATAAGTCTTATAATAACACAGACGTCTACAAGTCTCATAACAATACATAAGTCTCAAACTAAAACATAAATATAAACATAAAATGTGACATCAATCAGACTCATGGTCATAAGTAATTGGACCTTCCCTAGGTAATGGTCCGCCCTGTGCAAGTCTGAGTGCTCTAAATATCTCCAGAAACTGTTCGTCTTCAGGAACAGCCTGATGACGCTGTAAGTAATGATGAAGCTCATGAGATATATATGATAATCTCGGGTCTGACGGTCCTTCGTCATAGACAGGCACTGGTACCTCCATCGGCTGATCACCTCTTGGTGCTCTCAATATAGGATGTGACACCGTATAATACCACGCCAAATAATCATCGTCTGTCTCATATGGTATGGTGGCAAACGCAGCTGGGGGATCATCGTGGGATCGGGTCACCTGCAACACACTCTGCCTATATGTAGCCCACTCAACATCCACATCAAGTGTGTCTACATTAGGAGGAACAGTCGGTATGTACTGTCTGTATCCAAACTGACGCAAGCATCTGTCAGGTAAATATAGAACTACAGTACCAAACCACTTCAAACCACCCCGATACAAACAGATATCATCAAAAGGACGGTGCACCCGATGATCCTCAAAAGGGCGCCAGGCAATATCGTGAGGAGTCAACTGATCTAACATAGCTCGGATGTCAGCCACTTTTTGCGTCCCCTGCCTATATTCCCATTTCATCGCCCTAGCCATCGGACTATCAATGCCAAATAACCCAGAAGTACCTCTCTTTCCAACAGTTGGAAAGTACTCATGAATCCAACACTGAAACAAAAGTAAAAGTTACTATTATAAATTAAACTAAATTATAATAAACTAAATTAAACTAAAATATTAGATATTAAGTATAATTAAATAATAAGTAAAATTTTAAACCTGAAGAAGAGAGGCATAACCGCCAAGCTGCTTGCATGAGTAAAATGAGGCATCCCCTAAGTATCTATACAGAGTAACCAGTGCAGCTGCCCCCCAGCAATAGCTTCCACAATTATCCAAATCTCTCAAAAGTGGAAGATATTTTGCCTCGACAAGAGTAAACGTCTTGTCGGCAAGAATGGTACAACCTAATAGCAACATCATGTATGCTCTCATAGCGCCTGTAAAGTTATCCGCAGCTCTTTGTTGCTCAAAAACTTGCTTCAACCAATCTAATTTATAGTAAGGACCCCTTACAGCAGAAGCCTCCTCAGTTGCATCACTCAGTGAAACACCAAACAACTCAACAGCTAGATGGATGGCATCATAATCGGTGACAACAACATCGGGGTCAACCAGCTGGCCCCTAATCGGTACATGAAGAAGACAAGAAACATCGTCTAGCGTGATGGTCATCTCGCCGAACGACATATGAAATGACGATGTTTCAGGATGCTATCTCTCAACAAAAGCAGATAATAGATGCGTATCTACCCTCGACAAACTAGTATGCTGCAAAGATGAAAGGCCAGATGCAACTAACCAATTTTCCATCTGCCTTGGGAGCATTGCCGGAACCCATCCTATTAATTTGCTGCCATGTGCAGCAACCTTTAAGGTCGGCTTTGGTCGTCTCTCCTGAAAATAATTTGTAATATATGTTAATATATAAGTACATGTAATTTAAAAAAACATTTAAGAAAATATTTACGTACCTCGCCCAACCATAAATGATATGCAACGTGCCTCTGATATCTAACCAATAATGATGTATCCGTAGGTCCTCCGGGAAATGCCGGATGCTGCGGATCAACCTCAGGAGCAGCTCCCTCGCCATCAGCCTCTCGACGTTGTCTTCCTCTTTGACGCATTCCGTCGATCGCACCTCCTCTTCTTCGAACCACTAAAAAACAAAAAATAAAATAGTTAACAATTAAATAAAATGATATTAAAAAAAAACAAAAAAAAAAACAAAAAAAAACAAAAAAAAAAGGAACCGGATACCCAAAGACTGGGTTATCCGGCTAAGGTCCAGAAGAACCGGAAATCCACTTGTTGGGTTATCCGGCTGAGACAAAATGAATCGGAAACCCCATCAATGGGTTATCCGGCTATGTAAAAGAAAAAAAAATGAACCGGAAACCCCATAGCTGGGTTATCCGGCTGAGATATTTTTTAAAAAAACTTACTTTTTCCAAGTCTGTTGAACCGGAACTCTGATGGCTGGGTTATCCGGTTTTGGGCAAGAAAATTCCAAAACGTGAAAATGAGTGAAAAAGTGAAAATTTGGGTAATTTTCACTATTTATACAGGGGTAATTTTGTCCTAAATTTTTTTTGGTAGGGGTATTGGGATAAAAGCAGGGGTACAGGGTATAATTTTCTCCATACGATATGCTAGCCACACCCTAGTTTCGGCCCAATCACACTCTTTTTGCTGCAGAATTTGAAACCATAAAACATCCCTCTTGGGCCTCTCACACAAATTTAATACTCATACACTCCTGGCCCGATGCACTCTTTTTTTTGGCATAAATTTCTGAATAAAAATCACCCTAGGCCTCAGCTATAAACCTGCGCCTGAATTCACAACCATACCCCTGGTTTCAGACTCTCACCCCCTTGTGTGCATAAGTTTTCTATTTTAGATTAGTTTATTTTCTATCTCTTTTAGTAAGATAAATCATTGATATTTTTGTTATATTTTGATATGATAATAGAATATAAAATCCTGGAGTTTTTGTTAATTTTTAGATGATAAAAATAATCAAAAACATGTATTATTTTCTTGTTAGAATTTAATTGTTTTTTGTACATAGTTTTGTTCCATTACTTTTAGATAAAAATGCCATAATAAACAATTTAATTTTGTTAGATTTTATTTTAGAATTACTTAGAATCTTTTGCTAGTATTTTCTATAGTGTGTTTCCTTGTTACTACTGATTTGTTTGTTGAGATGTGCGAGGTACTTCGAGAGAGTCTTCGATTGCGATTCGACTTGCTTCGTGTTCCACTTTACTTGTGGGACACGAATTCGCTTCCGATGCGACTTGATTTGCCTCGTGTTCCACTTTATTTGTGGGACACGAACGTATTTCCGATCGATTCATCTGATCTCTCATTCATTGAGATGTATATTCCTGTATTGTCTGGCTTGTGTTTCTCTTGCAGGTTGCTTGTGTGGTTATGCTCGACGCGTACCACATGTCGCTCGTGATTGATTTTCACGATGATGCATTTCGACTTTGCTTGATGTTGGCTTACGCGAAGTACTCCGGACTTCTTTGCTTACACTTGCTAGCTCATTACGGATTTGCTATCCGTTCGGTATTGTCTCCTTGTCCCTTTTACCACTTTGCGCATCATCCTATAACATGAGAAGTAGGACTTAGACATGCATCTGGCCAAGCCCTCGAAAGAGGCTCTGTTTTTGTTGGTGTGTTTATATTTGTGCTTTGCGGCAGGGAGTCACGGTGTAATAAGTCCTATATGGCACTCCGTTAAGTCCTCATGGAAGGCACGCGGAAAGGGTTAGCAATCAACCCCCGCCCAGTCTCATCGAGTCTGTTCAGTATGCGCACGCTACGCGTGGCTCGCTTCCGAACCAACACAAGATCATGTTATCGAGTATGTCAGGGAAAGGGTTCATGCAGCCGGACCCCCGCCTTTCCTATAGCTCGCGTCGCCCGACGTTGATGCTCGGTGTACGCACGCACCGTTTTCCTTTCAGATCCGTGACGGCTTGGTTGCTGAGGGGGGTCCGCCCTCTTGTCTATGGCCGATCATTTTCGCGAGGTCTAATGCTTGGTTGACTTGGGTTGAGCTGCTCCCCTTGGCTATGGCGGGACCGCTTTTCTACCATTCGGTCAGTACCGTTGGTTTGTTTGCTTTACGAGCGGATGCTCGTTTGTGTGATATTCTTGTGTGTTTCCCCTTTTCCTCGTAGGTTGCTAGTTTAGCTTAGACTCGTACCCTTTGTATGATAACATTAGGTAGCAAGCTTTCCCCCTTAGCTTAGGTCTTCCTCATGCCTTCTTTAAAACACAAACCACACTCTTTGATTTTCTTTTTCTTAAGAGCTTGTTATTTCCGCTCTATTCCCAAGCATAAGTCTCCAAAGGTCGAGCAGCGGAGTGTGAATGTAACTCGTTCACCTAAAAAACACAAAACAAACCAAAATTAGTTAGCCGAGCTACGGTAGCTCTGATTCTGCAAAACAGATACGTAGGCAGCGGGGTAGGGCCCGTGCGAGCACAATCCTTTCTTTTCCCTACATTCTGCATTCATTTTAGCCTAGATTAGCGTAGACTTATTGCACACCCATAGTTTTAGACACAAGCGTGGATACCATCGAGTACGATGGGCGCGAGGGGTGCTAACACCTTGTCCTCGCGTAACCGACTCCCTTACCCTTTTTCTCTGGTCGTGAGACCGTTGTTTTGTTTTGTGGTTTGCTGGCATCCCCTTCCTTTTCAGGATAAATATGTTAGTGGCGACCCTGTTAATTTTCGCGGTAGCGACAAGCAGCAGATACGCCATTTAATTATTGCATCGCGCTGTAACATTGAGAGATCAAAAATGAATGTAGAAAGAAAAAATGCTTTAAAGAAGTTTGAGGAAATCAAAACATAGAATTTTAGTATAGCACCTAAAGAAAGCGTTCCAATCTCTCACTTGAATGTTCCGGGCCTTGGCCATCTTAACCATGTGGAAGTAACACAACAAGCCCCGCCGGACGGAGCCACTTAGACTCACCATAACTCAAGACATTGTCGAATATGACTTGAGCACCATTAGCAAAATCGCCAAATTGTGCCTCCCAAATCAATAACACGTTAGGAATTTCCTTTGAGTAACCCAATTCTAGTCCAAGAATACCAAACTCAGAAAGTGAGCTACACAGCATATCAAATGTTACTTGGTTTTGAATTCATTTTTCAAATGTTCAAGGAAGAAAATTACCTATTGCTAACAGTGAACATCTCTTCATTTATGTTTATTATAACATGGTCTAGGGGCAATATCTTTTCCAACAGTTTTCAAAATTTCCAATTTCACCCTGCACAAGATTGATCACAGATTTCAACTGTTATACCACAAACCAAAATACTCAAACAACATTAACATTAAATTTACTATACCCAGTGTTCCGGATACGTGAAACCTGCTCAGGTGACTTGAAACCAGACCAATACGCTGGAAGCCAGTCTCTCCTTTTCGGAACATAATCTTTGCTCGCCAAAAACTCATCATTTAGAATTGATACCTTATTGTGTGTCTTACCAATGTCTTCTTTAGTTAAATCTCCTAATTCCAAAAGTTTTGTCTACTAAATCCCAAATACTGAAGGATGATTCCGAACGACATATACATGGCCCAGAAAATTGAAACTCTGAGTAACTTATGGAAGCAATGTATATGTCGTTGGTAGCACCCGACACTTGAATTGGCTTGGTAAAAAGGCATTGTTGGTTGTCGTGTGGTGTAGCCATATTGTTGGGTGCTACAATCAAGTGAGAATTGCGTGATTATTGAGTCGCTTGGGTCGTATTCCTTATCTAGGCTCATGTCGGGGCTAGGATGGAATATGGAGAGGCCCGACTCGTGGCATTGGGAGTATTGACTTTGTTGTTGTTGTTGGGTGTAGCCATATGGTTGTTGTTGGTAAAGAGTTTGATAATCTGTTTGGTAAGGGTATAGATATTGGTGTTCGGAGGTCGGATGGTGTTGGTACTGAATTTGGTATGAGCATTGTTGACTTTGTTGGCTTGGTTGGTTTTGTTGGTGTTGATGACTTTATTGGCGTTGTTAGGGTGGTTGTTAGTTGTGTAATTGTTGGTGAGGGTCGTGCAAGTAGTACGGGTCATACACACACATTTCAGGGATTGTAACCGATCTATACCAACTCATGTATTTTTCAGTTGGATGCATTGGAAATGGGGAAATAGGGAACCGAAGAACAAATCGACGGCGTTCCTTCCACATCTGACAAAATTCGGGTGCAAATGATTTCCAATCTTAGACATCCCATTGGTGATTCACTATTTTGATATGACATTCGCCCAAATCAGTTGGGGGAATCGGAATCTCTCCACGCATGCCAAATTAGAGTTTCACATGGTCAGTCTGGTGCATCTCCTATAAAACTGCATAGGAAAAAAGAATACAATATATTATTTGGAATATCGTTGGTAATACATATATGATTCATAAAAAGTTTAGTGGTTATACATCTTGAGGTCGCAGGTGATCCAAAAGTTGTCGATACAACAAAATATTCTCCCTCGGGTTCTTGCTGTATTCCAACCTTATACCACAAAACCTTAAACGAAAAAAGTGGGAACATGTTATTTCTAATTTTTTTCTAGAAAAGAGCGAGAAAATTAAAATAGAGTTATAAACTTACATTGTTGCATAAGGGAATGTGCAGTTGTCGTCGTTTGCAGGGGTGAGTGTGGGCATTCTCCACCAACCCTATACTTGGAGTAAGAACGTGCATCTACAAAACATGCAAGTATTGTTTTTGGCGTTCTTATAGAGAGATTGATACAACATTGCCAAAACGGCGGACCCCCAGCTATACTTTTTAATCTTATTAATATTGTCAAACAAACTTAAATAAAAAAATTGATAGTGTTACCTGTCGACTCTGGAAATAAGCGGTTACCAAACAATTTTTTGGAGGGTTAATAGTAGTTCACCCCCCTGTAATGTTAGCGAATTTTGCTTTTCCCCCCTCCCTACCTTTTGGCAACGATTTTTTCAAAAAAAACGTTGCCAAAACCTGCCTTTGGCAACGGTGGGGGGTAAACCGAAACACGCTCATATTACAGGGGGTAAACTACTATTAACCCTTTTTTGGAAGAATAAGAAATTATATATATTTCCAAAAAGAATATTTACATAGTGACCCAGAGGGTCCAACTAGGCTCCAAGAGCACCAAACAAAACAAAAACCTCACAAAAGGAGAGGAGCAATCCTCCCTCTATATTCAGGTTTCCTCCACATCCTATTGACTATACTATCTATGATCTCACTATACACATTCTTGCCATTAGTATTGCTATCATTTTTCCTATATATTTTCTCATCCATATACAGCCAACATCTATAAACAGTTTCAGAGAAACCAGTTTTCAACAAGCTAGTACTCCAGTCCTTCTTCTTACTCTTGTGCTCCAACCAAGCGATCTATTGATCCCATCTCTGAGGCATATGATCTATTTGCATCCACTTCAGAATCTCCTGCCAAATGGTGCTCATTTCTCTGCATTCAAACAATAAATGCTGCAAACTCTCATCACCTCTACAAAACACACACGCAACATTATCCAGAATTTCAAAACGAGCTAACCGATCCTTAG